>NW_018404352.1:779671-920966 GCF_002113885.1 Mizuhopecten yessoensis
CCCCCCTCTCACTCTCTCTCACTCTCTCTCTCTCTCTCTCTGTCAGTCTGTCAGTAACACTAAACTTAATTGAAAATATTAATTAATTTAAAAATTGCCATCTTGTATATATATATATCATTATGTTATAGGGAAAGGGCTTTACATAAGTTGGACAACTTGTGCCCGATCCCTTTTGTATATTAGATGCAAATAAAAATATGTTTAAATAAAAAAAAAACGTGTATTACATTGGGTAATGGTACGAACCCCGTGTAGTACATTGGGTAATGCTACGAACTACGTGTAGTACATTGGGTATTGGTACGAACCCATTGTAGTACATTAGGTAATGCTACGAACTACGTGTAGTACATTGGGGAATGCTTCTTACCTTTGTGTAGTACACTGTAAATGATACTCAATTGTTATAATTATACTCAACTGGATTTGTACTATATTCTGTGCTATTTTGCCTACTTCTTAATACTTTTGTCGTAAAAATTAAGTTCACACTCCGTGCTATCATATGTTAAAAAGTTATGTATCGAACATGCGAGAGCTATGCGTTCTTAACCCGCGATCCGTATACTTGTGTATTACACTACACATTGCGGGCTGTAGGGTTTGGGTATATATTCCCCTTTCCTAGTTTAGATTTTAAGATCCAAAATATCAAATAATTTGACCTTTTTTATATACTTGTGCTGCTGATAAGGGAAACAATGGTTACAACAAATCTAATATTGTATTGGCTTATTATAACTTTACATGTCTTGAACATACCTTCACTTTTTTCACCTTGGTAATCTCTTTACAAACATCACTATGTATTTGTGCTATCACGAGCCCGGGCGCACGCTACCGTGACATACAAGTGTCTGTAGCTCCCACGGGCTATTCCATTTTAAGAGTGTCACTTTCATCTACTATTGTGTGTGTGTGTTTTTTTACAGCATTGTGACCATTCTGGCTGCTAGTTGTAATGCGTTTCACTCATAGAATATCATTATAAAGTATATCTATTACAAACTGATGTCGCTGGTCTTACTGTACACGAATAAGCGCGATAGCCTGTCTCCCCTCGTTATTTCGCGATCCATAAGTTTAGTACTGCGCATTCGCGCGGGCCACGGGTGGTAATCTGTTTAAAACACGTGCACTACGCTGTCATCGGCATATTGACCATATTCATCCCTACTGCTGCTAGATACAATGTGCTCCGCTTACAGGAGAATATTTTTATGTTGTATGAATAACTATGTGTTTTTGTATGTACATGGTACATGTATTTATGAGCGTAGCTTGCCTCCCCTCGTTGTCATATAGACTATTCCTCACACTGACCCGAGCACAAACGTTATAATATGAACTTTGACCTCATATATTACCTCGCTGTTATCCAACTTGTACATGTTTATTTTTCTACTCTCTTTACTTCTTCTATTCTTTCTAAACCCTACCCCTCCCCGTCCCTGATCCTACAATTTACATGATACTAGCGTTGTCCAAATTATACCCTCCGTATTCTGTCCGAGCACACCACTGTTTTACACTTCTGTACACCAGTATACTGATGTGACATAATGCCAATCGCATTACCGTTACACCGTGCTCGGATAGGATGTTCTGCAATATCTTTTAAAGTTAATACCAGCTCATGTGGCTGTCTGGGATTTAGTGATAGAACTCACTGTTTTTTGCATTTTTTTCTTCCGTGTGTAATTCACTTGCTACGTATTATATCTGGTAATGTTGAGATAAATCCAGGTCCTTTGAAGATCTCCGACTCTGACTTCGATATTTCCTCCGAATTTTCCTACCTTTCTAGTAATGCAAGCGACTATTATGACAATACCAAGTATTCGTTTGTACATTTAAATGTCCAAAGTCTACGGAATAAGATGGACATATTATTTACCCGACTACATAATGTTTGTGTACTAGATGTATTATTCATTGAAACTTAGCTCTCTGTTAATGACAACTTAGCAGATTTGACCGTTCCCGGTTATTGCGACCCTTATTGTCATATTACATCAGATCGTGTACTGTGTACGTTAAAAAACGACATACCCGCTAAGCGTCGCCCAGACTTAGAGCTGCCGACTGTTGAATGCGTCTGGGTTGAATTGAATTAAGCAGGTACCTTTGTACTGTATGGCACTATTTACAGGCCTCCTAATTCTCCAGTCTCTCAATGGGACCACATTTCACAATCATTAGAACTTGCTTTTAATACTGAGTGTGACAATAGTGTTCTTACCGGTGACTTGAACGCTAATTATTTAACTAATAACCAATCCGTTTTACATTTACATGAACTGCTACAGGTATTTAATTTATCTCAAATGATATCGTCTCCTACATTTTATACTGAAATTACTCTACCGTTGATGATACTCATGCGGAACTCCCACCTACTACATGTAACAACAACGAACATCTACGTACTCGTATATATATTGATAGGAACGACATTATATCAGTTTTATCTAATCTAGATTGCTCTAAGGCAGTTGGACCTGACCTTATAAATCCAAGACTCCTGAAGGAAGCAGCAGTAATTAGTTACCCTCTGCAAATAATCTTTAACAATTCTTTAACCTCTTCATTTTTTCCTAGTAACTGGAAATTTGCTAACGTTGCCCCAGTGTTCAAAAAAGAAAACTCTTCTCTTCTCAACAACTATCGACCTTTATCATCAATATCTATAGTGGACAAGGTGATGGTAAAATGTGTATATAAATATCTGGACAAATTTATTATCACCTTCTCGATCTGGAATCAGGGCAGGTGGCTCTACAACTAATCAATTACTCGCCATTACTTACGATATATACTCGGCGCTAGATAATGTTCTAAGACATTTTAAATTTTAAATGGTTTTTTTATTTGTCAGACCTATACTTGAGTATGGTGATATCGTCTCGAATAACTTAACTATCCAACAGTCTCAATCCTTTGAGAATATTCAGCTTGAAGCTGCAAGAATTACAACGGGTGGTACTAAACTAACAAGTCATGCTAAGCTTTATGAGGAAACTGGTAGGGACAGTCTACAATACCGCCGCATCGTTAAGAAAATAGTTCAAATACATAAAATGATATTTGGCCTTACTCCCCCGTACCTTTCACATCTACTCCGCGCGATCCCTCAACGCAGAATCGACGCTTACCAATATAGCACACGTGTTGCTGATAACTTAAGCAATGCATTTTGCAAAACTAACGTCTACAAGAAATCGTTTCTTCCTTCTTCGATTGACCTGTGGAATTCACTACCCCCAGATATTAAAAAATAACCCCTCAATAAGTAATCTGCAAAACTACCTACACAGACACCCCCTTGCAGTCCCCCACCCCCACNTCGATAGTCCTTATTGCTCATGTAGACAGGCACATGAAACTATTGACCACTTTCTAGTGTCTTGTCCTAATTATACAAATATAGGAATGAATGCTTTATAAAATTACCTGAAAATTACACTCTTCTACATGCTTCTGTACGGAGATCCAAATGTATCTATTGATGAGAACGAAAGCGTTTTCCGTTGTATCCAATATTTCTCTCTCTCTCTCTCTCTCTCTCTCTCTCTCTCTCTCGTTTTGTCCTTTATTACATATATTATTCTTACGATGCTGTTTAGCTTTGTAGTGCTGTCATCCGTTTGTCAGTGACTAAGGAGACAGATTTTAATTACTTTTTTCTGAATCCTGTACTTATGTATTGTATGTATGACATGAAAAAAAAAATGAAACTGGATTTTTATACATTGGAATGATATTCACCTGAAGATGTCGCTACTGAATGCTACCTCATTTATCCTGAAATTAAACGTAATAAACACTGCTCACCTTTAGGTTTGCTCAGTAGAATGTAACTCCCCTTGATTTGAGCACTGTATAACGATACTCACATTATGTTGTAAACTACGAAAAACTACTCACGTAAAGTTGCTCACTGCTTATTAGTCCCCTACCGGTGTCTGCGTCCGTCCGTCCGTCGTCAAAATCTGCAGGTTAAAGTTTGGGCTTAAGTTTTGTAATGGCTTACCATTCGCCTAACAATGATGTTAGGATGCTGATTCTTGCATAGAGGTTCTTTAGGGGTCTAGCATCCATGCTGTGGATTAAAAATGGAAAATATTTTACTTTGTTGGGGGGAATTTTCGACATGTTTTGGACTTAATAACTATCCTGGCCAAAATCTTCAGGTTAAAGTTTGGGTTAAAGTTTTGTAATGGCTTACCATTCGCCTAACAATGATGTTAGGATGCTGATTCTTAGCATAGAGGTTCTTTAGGGGTCTAGCATTAATGCTGTGGATTAAAAATGGAAAATCAATTTAATTTGTGAGGGATTTTTTTACATCTTTTGGACTTAACTATCCTGGCCAAAATCTTCAGGTTAAAGTTTGGGTTAAAGTTTTGTAATGGCTTACCATTCACTTAATAATGATGCTAGGATGTTAATTCTTAGCATAGAGGTTCTTTAGGGGTCTATCTTTAATGCTGTTGATTGAAAATGGAAAATAATTTTATTTTTGGGGGAATTTTTGACATGTTTTGGACTTAACTATCCTGGCCAAAATCTTGAGTTAAAGTTTGGGTTAAAGTTTTGTAATGGCTTACCATTCACTTAATAATGATGTTAGGATGTTAATTCTTAGCATAGAGGTTCTTTAGGGGTCTATCTTTAATGCTGTTGATTGAAAATGAAAATAATGTTATTTTTTGTGGGAATATTTGACATGTTTTGGACTTAACTATCTTGGCCAACACCTGCAGGTTAAAGTTTGGGTTAAAGTTTTGTAATGGCTCACCGTTCTCTTTATAATATTGTTAGGATGCTGATTTTATGGACAGAGGTTCTTTAGGGGTCTAGCATTAATGTTGTTTAGTGAAAGTGAATAAATAATTCTTGTTTTTAATTTTTGACATGATTTGGACTTAACTATCTTGGCCAAAATCTGAAGGTTAAAGTTTGGGGGGCATGTATTGATTCATCAATACCCACAGAATGCTTGCTAATTGAGTCGTACACTGTGAAATAATGTGTATATTGAGTCGTACACTGTGAAATAATATTTATATTGAGTCGTACGCGATGGAATTATATTTATATTTTACAACGTGGAATACTATTTATTTATATATATTTTGAGTCGCACACTGTGGCATGAAATTTATTTCGAGTCGTACAATGTGGAATGTTATTTATGTTCAGTCCGTTACTGTAGAATGCGATTTATATTAATAATAATAATGATATACAGCATTTGATATGGCGCCCTTTCTAGCTAAACTAAGTCACTCTTACATATATATATACAAATTATACAATCAATACAATTAGCATAGATACATAATCAATACAATTTTGAGGAATATGCAGGAGCTGCCTTGTCAGGCGCTAACTACTAGTCCTATGCCACCTGGCTAATATCTCCCTATGTGTGTATGCCTGCGTATGCTTCCAACTGTATCATTTATAGTGCCACCTCACTTGAATGCAACAGCACAGATACTGCAAAATCCACCCCAGACCATTTTATACTCCACCTGGGTTGTTTGAGTTGTGTGGGCAGGAGAAAAACACTTTCTCTGAAAATTCCATGCGTACAACGACTTTGTTAACCACTTGATCAATCCACCCATATTGAGCCGTACACTGAAGAATACAACTCGCACGATTGTGTACGCTATAAAAGGTTACTATCACACATTGTATATTGATATCAAACTATGGCCAGACGCATTCTCGTATGGCGTGAGTTTTAATAGTTTTCTAAATCGATATTGTATTTATCAAAAGACAGTTCTAACAGTTGATAAATAATGTAGTGAGACATCCATCACGTGCAATCTGTAATTACATACATGTCAAAATTGATAGCTTTAAGAGGGAGTATATATATATATAAATGTACTCTTTGAAACTCAATGAGTCTCGGGAATGCACACTACAAAAACACCCGTTGTTTTAACACCATGATGTAAAACTTTCGTAAACTATTGATTCTGATATGGTGCTTAACATAACCACCTTTTAGAAGTTTTAGGTTCCTTGCTATAGTCACATAATTATGTTCAATATGTGAATATGTAATTTCTTGCAGCAGGATAAATCTATACTTTTGTATGCCAATATTTGGCATACAGAAGTATGTCAAACGTTGTCATATATTTCCCAAAACAAAACAAAAAAACGAAATTGAAAAGTAGCAACAAAAGCGTTTATTGTTTTTAAAAGCATGCACATAAAAAGTTATTTGGTCACCAGGACCGACAGTCTTTACCTTTCTTAAATGTCGGCTTAAAGTTTAGATATATAAAAGGAATTTTATTCAGCTGTTCATATTTTTACAAATGTAGAATTTTCTATTTATAAAAAAAATATACTTTAATTTATCTTTCAGTAAACAAAATATTGTATAGTGCGTGACCAATTCGCACAAAGTAAACTAATAATGCATGTATTGTGTAACGTGTTATAGACACTAACATGCATATATCGAGATGCTACAGGGGACATAACTCGTATTGTTCGGTTACATTACACTTTTCATTATATGTTTTGTCAAAATAAAAGCCATGAACGTAAACCTTAAGTTATTCTGCCGCTATTCAAAAACTATGTGATTTAATTATTTGCATCGGATGTCATTTTACTCTCACACAAGCAAAATTTCCCTTTATACACAATGTACTATAAGACGTGTCGTAACGTTTGTATACAAAGTAAAACTTTGATATTACATATTTTCAGTTCAAAACTGATGAATCTTATTGAAGATATATGATAATGTATATTGTAGATATTTCGCTACTCTTGAGCGTGTTCCAAATATCCAAACTGTCGAGATAGATGTTCTACTACACGTTTAATGTTAAATAGAGCGGGCATAGTGTAGCTGTGAGTAATACCTAAAATACTAATATATAGGAAGCGTATATATATATTTTGATTTGTTTTATAAGGCGATGCAGGAAGCCAACAAAGTGATCATTAGCTTCATCATATGGATATTTCGTAAGTAACGAACTCATCCGGGGTACTAAAGGATGAAAGATAAAACAAGTTAATGTCTAAACTGTTCCAAAATATGTATCAAACAGCAAAAGCGTAAACTTGCCAATAAACCATTTACAAAATTACAAACTCCACTTTTTGTTATGAATCAATGGCATTTACAGCGCTATAAAATTCACAATTGTTAAGGCAGATATTGCTAAAACGTAATGTAGATGTGTGTTCTTCTATTTACTGCATACAGTAAATCTTTTTGTGTTATCTACTTTACACACTTATATTTTACCATAAATAGCTGTTTCATTTTAAGACACATATTGGAATTTGCGCAGTGTCCATTTCGCTTTTCGAGGCCCTATTAAATATCGCGTTTTTGGATTCTGTAAGAATGTATTGCAACTTTACAAGAAATGTGATACTGACATTTCTTTCTTCCTCATGAAAAAAAGTCACAAAAATAAAAGTATTATAACCTGTCTTTCATACAGTATTGATAAGTTCAATATGATATTAAATGTAACAGTTATGAACGATATGTCGCAGATACGGAAAAACTGAATAGAGTTGAAGAGGAAAACAAAATGCCTGCGACAAATCTATTTTATACTGCATTTTCAAAACAAAAAAATCAGTAATATATACAACATTATACATGCATCACAAATAACTCTTTCTTATTTATCACGCGAACAGATTTTTTTTAATTATTATTTTACCGATGTCAATTTTATTTCGTCCACCAAACGCCCCCTTTTAACAGTATTTTTTTTTCATGAATGATATTCTGCTTAAACTGACCATAATCTTCAAAATTCTGATAGATCGATTGTTATCAAATGACTGTACAGCGTTTTAACTCTTAATTTTTGTTCATTAGTTTAAGTAGACTTTGTGGATGATATCTTAAGAACTTAAATTTGAATACGTGACCTGAGTTACAGTTTTATCTTTTCTCTCATTAACACAGTCATACATTAATGCAGTCATACACTAACACAGTCATACACTAGCACAGTCATACATTAACACAGTCATACATTAATACAGTCATACATTAATACAGTCATACACTAGCACAGTTATACATTAACACAGTCATACATTAATACAGTCCATACATTTATGCAGTCATACATTAATACAGTCATACATTAACACAGTCATACATTAACACAGTCATACATTTATGCAGTCATACATCAATACAGTCATACACTAGCACCGTTATACATTAACACAGTCATACATTTATGCAGTCATACATTAATACAGTCGTACATTAATACAGTCATACACCAGCACAGTTATACATTAACACCGTCATACATTAATACAGTCATCCATTAACACAGTCATACATTAATACAGTCCTACATTAATACAGTCCATACATTAACACAGTCATACACTAGCACAGTCATCCATTAACACAGTCATACATTAATCCAGTCCATACATTTATGCAGTCATACATTAAGACAGTCATACATTAACACAGTTATACATTAATACAGTCATACATTAACGCGGTCATACATTAACACAGTCATACACTAGGACAGTCATACATTAACACAGTCATACAATAGCACAGTCATACATTAACACCGTCATACATTAATACAGTCCATACATTAACACAGTCATACATTAATGCAGTCATACATTAACACAGTCATACATTAATGCAGTCATACATTAATACAGTCATACATTAACGCAGTCATACATTAACACAGTCATACACTAGCACAGTCATACATTAATACAGTCCTACATTAATACAGTCCATACATTAATACAGTCATACACTAGCACAGTGACTGTGCTAGTGTATGACTGTATTAATGTATGACTGCATTAACACAGTCATACATTAATACAGTCATACATTAATACAGTCATACACCAGCACAGTTATACATTAACACAGTCATACATTAACACAGTCATACATTAATACAGTCATGCACTAGCACAGTCATACATTAACACAGTCATACATTAATGCAGTCATACATTAATAAGTCATACACTAGCACAGTCATACATTAACGCAGTCATACATTAACACAGTCATACACTAACACAGTCATACATTAACACAGTCATGCACTAATACAGTCATACACTAGCACAGTCATACACTAACACAGTCATACACTAACACAGTCATACACTAACACAGTCATACATTAATGCAGGTTAAAAAAGTTGTCGGCAATATCAACATTTTGAAATCGTTATTTGTTCAAAAACGATAACTTCAATTATAATTGATGTAATTTCATCAGCTACAATCATATTCCGTCTTTTCGTATTGCAGAGTTATCTGCTCTTGATAACAGGTATTGGTTGTTACGTCATTTGTTTATGAGAGTAACGTCATCATTGTTTTGAGAAAACGACGTAATTTCCTCACACTAACTAATGACGTAACAATCAATCCCTACTCACAAGAGCAGATAACTCTGCAATACGAAAAGACGGAATAAATAAACAAAGGAGTAAACGGTAAAATTATCCAAATTCGTTAACTCAAAAAACATCTGTTTAAATGTGAACATCTGTGAGAGAACTATGTTTTCACACGAGGCATCCTAAAGAGGAGGTGTTTTTTCATTAGAAAATAACGAAGACAAATACTTATGTGTTGTATAATCAGTTATCGATTAAGAGATTTTCTTGTATCTAATCTGTTGCGATATCAAACACATCTCAATATTTTAAAGGGACGATATAAACGATCAAACAACGATATTCATTAAGGTCATATATAATGTAACACCAATGCCTGATACAGTCGAGTATATCCCAAATATCAATAGACAGTAACATATCGTGAGAGTAGCAAATCTCTGTACTGTTCCTAATAACGTAGTGGGTTTCATCTCGTCATATAAAAGCATGATTTTGACACTTGCGGGAACGATTATTGTCCCGATGTACGTCCAGAGACAGCCTGTGAATGACATCAACAACTCAAATTCCGGAACCAACAGGGTGAAGGTGCCTGCAAACAACGGCAAAAGATTTATTTGTTACTAAAATATTGCTAATGTCTTTATGATATATTTTAAATTAATTATCCCAATGCACATAGCATTGGTAAAATGCTAGATCATGAATTACACATCAATACAGACACGTTGATTTCCGTTATATAACAACTTATATCACAAAGTAACATAACACTCACAGACAGCAACCAGCAAGATGAAACGGAAAAGATATTCTCCGTAGTTTCGTATCCTCGCCGAGGTGATTTTACTTTGTATCCTCCGCCAACTGATATCAACAGGAACGAATACCACAACACCTGTAGTACAGTACAGGGTCAGGAAGAATAGAATCCTCAGCGATTTGTACAACCTGGGAAGTGGATGATAGGTAGATGATTATTCCGTCTTTGCGTATTGCAGAGTTATCTTCTCTTGGGAGCAGGTATTGATTGTTACGTCATTGGGTTGTGTGAGAAAATTACGTCGTTTTCTCAAAAAATGATGACGTTACTCTCACAAACAAGTGACGTAACAATCAATACCTGCTCCCAAGAGAAGATAACTCTGCAATACGCAAAGACGGAATAATAACTTTTACATACTTGATCAAAAGATGAACAGTTTTTTGTTATGTTTCTGACACATTCTTATTATTGTCACACGTCTGGTCATATTTGGAATGCATTCTTGAAAAGAATTATTCTTTTGGCTTATACACTGACGTGTGACTGTTTTCCGTCTATTTTTTCTGACCTCGTTCTACTGTAACCGTTTCTATTTATCATTAGGTTCTTTGATCGTTACACATACATTCATACGTGTGAATCGGTTTCATGTCATAGCTCGTCCTAGAACCATTGGATGGTCGCAAGATATTTCCAATAAAAATCCCTGAAATTGTCACATTACTTTGAAAGTCCAGCTAAATAGCAAAATAAATAATTTATGTATCAACTAATACCACTGTTTTGGTACTTGTTTGTCCAAAATAATGAATAATGTTCAATTATGGTCTTTTCTTGGAGTGAACATATGGTTTTTGACCCTACTAAAAACGTGACCGAGACTAGTTAGAGACCTGAATTATTACACAAGATGTGTAATTAAGCTGCTTGTTCATTATTGAACAATACGGAACGCAGGGAAGTAATCAAGAGAAAATTGTTGTATTTGGCAAAGAATATTGTAAAGTCTACTTCCATGTGACGTCATAAAGAGAGTTTTCACTTGCTGACTTTCAAAAAGGTAACATCAAATCCATGAAACAAACAAAAGATAAATTAGATCACATATTATGACGTCCTTAGCAATCAGAGTTTTTCAAAAGTTTCTAATAAACAAACCAGTTATTGGCTGGAAGGTCGAGTAGATACATCACGCGTGTCATTTCTCCAAATTTCAGATATCCGTAAAAACCACACGCGGCATGGAAACATGTGACAAACATCAAAGCTACACCCAGCACTCCGTTCCAGCCGTCAAAGTGTTTGGTTGTCCTCATCCTGTTACGTACTGGTAACACCTGGTATTAGAAAGGTTACATCGTATTCCTCCGTTTCTTGTTGACAAAAGGAAAAGTTTTAAGTAATGGAAATTTGACCTTTTGTTCTGTTATACTATTGACATTTTACATTTATGATCATTTGGAATTGATAAGACTCTTGGGGATTTATATATAGCCAAATGTTCGTACAAAGTTGTACATTATCCCTCTTTAATGAGATATACATATGTTTATAGTCATTCTCATCAAGTGATAACAATCGATACGGGTCCTGTACCTTTCAAAACTATCCCATAATGCACAATATGTCCTTACTTAACGTAAACGAACATCAGCAAGCGATTACAGAGAATTTAATTATAACATGGACATAGCAAAACGTACTTAGCAGCTAGCTATCTCAATATTCGGCGAAAAAAGATTATAATAGGATTAAGAGGTTAAAAGCTAACACTGTCATCCAGAGACTGGACTCTAGCAAATCAGTCGACTGTCTTTTTTATCACATAACTGACCCTTCGTACTATGTCAAACTGTTCTTGTCATACATATGGTAATACATAGGTGTAATACAATTTAAACATGCTACTATTGATCAAAACTGGGGGGATGTATTCCTACGCCACTGCAGTTACTACTTTTATTTACTATACCACATGATACATTTACTGGCATTCTAAATGAATTTGAAATGTTAATTTGTTATTTTCATCGCATTAAAACAAAAATATTTAAAGAGAAAAAACATCTGGAACTCCTTGACACTGCACGGGACGACACTATTATGACCAGAGTACTTGGGTTTTAACTATATAGCGTCAGCTGAGAACACATCATTGTGTTTGAAGTTTGTTTTTTTCAAATTGTGACTGTTATGTGATAATTATAATATTACATTCGTGTCCACGTCATATTGAATTCATTAAACTTGTTTTAATAATATGATATGCACTCGCCTCAAGCCTGGTAAATTCAATATGACATGTCTGTACTAGCTCTGTATATAATAATATGAAGAGGTGCTGACATGCACAACTCTCAGATTCTACAGCTGGATGCAGGGAAGTCTGAACTTATCTGATGAGTAAAATATCAATACAGATCAATCAATATGTGCGCTTTCAGTTATGCGGAAACGCAAATAAATGTACGTATTTCACTAAGATATTAAATGTCAAGTCATTAATCTCTAAAAACGGTAGCTTTTGCGGCAGAAATATTTCCTAAACCTCTCTACTAAAACTGATATTTTTAACAAAATCATGAGAAACCAAAATTATCAACTAAATATAACACGGTGTATTTTGCAGCTGCACAGTAAATTCATTTTAATAAAATTTCCTTTTGTTTTAGACAACTTACCACCCCAATTCCATCCAGTGTGAACATGACGTCGTTCGCGAATGTTGTGAATGTTAAATAATTCGGAGATTTAGCAGCTATTCTTGTGTTAACATCTGGTAGATCATGGCATATGTATTGGAATGATATCGCCACTATTCCAAGCAGGACGAAGTTCGCTAGAGTAGCCAGGGTGGTTAGTAGCCTCATTCTCCTCACCAGATACACCGGTATTAATAGCACCGATATTATAATCATAATCACGTGTACATCAATCTCCAATGCCTCCACCAACAACTGCAAAAGAATATGCAACATAAATATGTATATCTTAAATGATAAGACATAATGAATTAACAGTATAAGAACATTGCAAAATTATTGTTATCATTGATGAGATCAATAAATAAAACATAACCATTTCATTAATTTATATCACAGCGGAACGAAAACATTCGTCTTTGAAATAATCTTAATGTATACGTACGTCCCGCGCAAACAAGGTCATCAAGGAAAGCATACCCGCCAAAAACAGGAAATGGTTTAGTAATAAGGCAAACTCGACCATGAATCTGTAATAAAGAATATATAGATAGTATTTTAGATTTTCAATACATATTCTACGTGATTAACACTATGTACATTATTTTATTTAAAAAGTTATTAATTTTAGATTTTAAACAGTCCAAGAATATCATATTTCCCTTATCAGGAAATTAATGTTATACTGATTGCTTAACGATATATGCGGGTGTTGGTAAAGAGATCATACCCGGTATGAATTGATAAAAGACAATAGTTTACTTGTATTTCCCAGCATGAGGGCGTAACCAGGGAGGTCCCAACTTCATACTCATCTCCGCTACACTCACAATATCTCCAAACCTCTCGCCAGTTCTGTAATAATTAGTGCTTAAAGCTACAAATATCCTTACTATTCCTAAAAGGACAGCATTAACAATCGAACGCAATGACGCGATGTGCAAATAAGATTCGCTCGAATTAACGAAGGACACAATGCAATCGATAGTTTGTAAATATTCGCAATGTAAGGCGCATTTCTTTCGATGTATTGTTAGTACAAGATCCAGTGATGACTAAGTCAGGACAACAGATGTTCATTAATTGGCATTGATAATATAATTAATAATAAAATGAACGTAGAAACATGCAGTCATAAAATCAGATGTTTAATAATTCTATTTGTAAAAGTATAAAGCAATAACCTGTCCACGAGACATTGTGTGCTGTTCACCAGTATAAATATACATGCTTCGTTGAGAAATCCATAAAACAGGAGTCCAACCAATCCAGTCTGTAAGTACAAGTATATATCATTTTATAATACTGTTTTTATCACATAATGTATTGTGTTGTCCAGTGAATATACCCATGTCATATTTTTTTTGCGTAAAACTCATGTAATATGACCTATCAGCCCTGTGATTGGTTGTAAGTTTCAATAGTTTCAATTGTGACGTCACGCGTAAGACAAGTACATGACGCAACAGACTTATGCACTGGAGTCAAAATGGCGGCTATTTACAGTTCAAAGGTTGCATGAAAATTGTCGTTTTACACGATTAAATGCCACAGAACTTGATTGATGTTACTTTCGTTACATTTGATATGAAATTCGTCAAGAATTTTTCATTTTAGCTCGCCAGAGGTTTACTTAATTGAAAAAAAATCTTAGCCTCGTTTCATAAATCTCATATGAAATGAAAACTCATGTAAGATCCTATATATATATATTTGTCTGTAAATACAATGTTAAACATGCATTTAATTGTGTACGATTTAATCCTGGACGCAGATAATCGATATGTGTATGTACACACGTTTACCTTAAATCATGTACTGGTAAATAGGCTTTAGTCAACATTCCACGTGAGTCTACATTATAATTAAACTAATCATTTTTTTCAAATCCCAAACACAAATATTGCAACATATATATGCACATTAATAACAGAAATATCCAGAAAGTGAAACGTAGCTGATGAAGTTGGGAACTTGATTGTCTATATTTCACAAAGAATTTCCTCATAGCAAGTTGTGATCGGCAATATAATCAATAGAAACAAACATTTAAAAGACATAAGGTGTACATTTCATACTTGATACGTGTTTTTCCAATGCAAATACCGGAAACGTATTAGCCACAACCAGCGTCAACGTTTTCTCCACAATACAATTCTATTTAACACAGGATATTAAAGAAAACTTATATATATTCACAACATTTAACACAGAATAATAAGCCTATTAAATTATACCTGCACGAATTTAACCCTAACGAAACTAACCCCCCAGCTTCCAATCCTAACAATACTTTAAGTTATTCCCAAGTCCCTCAAAATATACCTACTGCAGAGATGAACCCCAGGAAGTTAATCCAGCGCTCTGCCTCCACATAAGACGAACACCCCAACTTATACACTCAAAGATAGCAATACGAAACGATGGACCAATCACAGCAGAGGATTTACAAGTAAACAGATTAGACACAGACGAGAAAGCAAGAAGCTCCCGACAGGATTACACTGCACGAGCAATAACATTGACCACAGACAGGACACGTGTACAGAACAGCACAACAAAGGTCCGGTAACACATTTAAATTGAGTACAGACACAACATTCACCTAATCCACAGACCAAATCAAGCACACCAATGTTTATTTTGCATTGTCAGCCTGAGCTAGCTGTCATAAAACATACATCTATAAATGTCCACCGCTACATTTACGAAAAACTGAGTCAGTAACTGTACATGCATATATTGACTATCTCGCGATAAAGTATATATTCCAAAGAATTAGCGTGATTTATTGAATACATGTGTATCGTAATTTCTCTAATATATATATTTGTACAAAGGACAGAACGACATTTGAATGTCATTAAACTATTAATTGCATAGCATTACGTAATATATGCACGTCCTCTCCCAAAGAGGCAAGTCTTATAAATGTATAATGTCATGAATTCATTTAATGATATCCCCGGTATACTTCAGGGTGAATGATATTCTTCTGTGTCTCACTTTCATACATGGGACAACTTATATATGAAACCCTCTACTGTAATATTTGCCTTTAACCTTATTGATATCGATTTCTTGAGGGGCCAATTGTTTTACAAAAAAAAAAAAAAAAAAAAAAAAAAAAAACCCNCACACTCTCTCCAGACCATTCCTTATTCTAGTCACAATAAACAATTCATTCTCATCCTAACAGACACATACTTTTAACAATTACATCCTCAATGTTAATATGCTGATAGAAATAATGCGTTAATGTATCAATGATAACAGGAGAAAAATAACCCTTTATTCAATATTAATCATAAATTATCATGGTTAAACATTTATATATTAACAGAACAATATATTCTTGGCCAAGACTTTATGGATTGTTATCTTGCAAATAATCGCCTAAAGTATAATTTGTTTATGAGAGTATATCATGGATATCTCTCCTGATGTTATAAAATGTTTTAGATGTAATTCTTCATCCCTTTTTAATCGAAACAGTTCAGTAAAGTTACGTAACATGTATTGATATTCACACACAATTAACATCGTTTACCTGAAGTCCTTACAAAACTCCCTTCAAATCCAAATGGATTGGACTCGGAGTGTGCCCTATGTAACCTTTAATTCAAAACATTTGTATATAATCGTGGTATTCTTAACTTTGGACTTAATGACACCAAAAAATATCTAAAACAATTGACAAATGGAAGATTTAATGGATGGAAGGACTGATAACAGAATATCAGAATATTTATTCCATGTGACATCAAACGTAAAAAGGAATAGAAACAAAGATAGCTTTCATTCTATTGCTACTGCTATTTGTACATCAATATCAATAACATTTTATTGCTACCACTAAACGATATGTGATAACGACAACCGTTTAAATAATGACCAAACAATCAAATAAAAATGCCATAAAATGTTAAAGTATGATTCGTGTGTAATTTATTCTTTAAGGTAATTCGTGGAATTAAATCCATTGCATAAAAAAATCTATACGATCTATTATTTACCCATAATCCCATCAGCTTGACCATATAAGGTAGTCCTAGAAAGCCCAGACCGATGTAGTAAGGAAGCAGGAGCATCAATCCTTGAATGTCACTACGAAGAAGAAAAAAACAACATTATTTCGCTTTGTTTTTGATTTCCTAGCATGCATTTGCATCCATATAAAACACGCTTTGGCATACGTAAAAACATGCGATTAAAATAATGTGTACACAACTCAATTATGAGCAAAGCAACGATACAATTATGCGCTTAGGATATACATACACACTATTCCTAAATGGAGGATTGCCAATAAAAACACTAACTTACACAGAAAATATCGTTATGTATTAAATGGAAACCACTCATCAGGACGTAACTTACTTCAAAGTTTCTCCATTCCTTGTCTCCTCTGTTTCCGGCAAATCATTTCCAGGTATAAACAGGTTGGTGGATCTATTTGGACAGTTGACATTTCAAATATAACGATTATTTGATTTTTTTTAACAAAAGCAGAAAAGTTGTGCAATGACTTTAGTGTTAATTAGTGTTTTTGAATATCAATTATCTGTACTTATACACCTAAATAAATAAAGATACATACATACAGGTCTCAAAATAATATTGGCGGTAAGTTCAAATATGGGCACTGGATCCGAACAAACACAGGTTTGTTAGATGCGTTCTACTAAAAAGGATATTTGAACAAAGTAGTAAAAGAAGCAATACAACGAAATAGTTTAACTAATTCTTTAAGTGATATGTTGTTTTATTAGTTACATTATCTTTGAACAAAACTTATATTTAAAAACTGTTTTTCACTTCGGAGTCGAAGGCGTTAGTTATACTGACGGCCACGACATCGTTGACATATCGTCTTTGAGATACAAAATCAATGCAATCATGTTTCAGTTGAACAGTGTGCGATCGGCGACATTGGAATGTTATCAAACGCCGAACGATGGTAGCGTTAAGAAAGATGCTGTACCTGGAAGGTAGGCCTATAATGAAAATAATAACGATGCGCTCCAAATTTTAACAAATATGTGGTCGATTATATCGTTTTTACTTTCCTTATATATAAATATTATATATCCATACATGTCACATATACAATTTACTGGAAATATTAAGAAGGAGGCATTTATTAAAATAAAATTGTCGCTGAAGAAAGATAGATAAAATAAAGATTTGTTTTCAAAACTATGTATCTGTCTAATTCATTGTGGACTAATTAGATCAGTGGAAGTTGGCTCAGAAGAATAAAAATCCACATTTGTAGTATTCTGAAACAATCGCAGAATTCAGTGAAAGGGGAAAGGTTCCTACAAAACGTAGTAAATGTATATCGTTATATGTTAACAATTTGACATACACGGATGGTTTATTCTTCTACTAGTATATCTTGTCAGCCGTACATGAATACATTCCTGCTATGACGACGAAATATTGTGATGATGGTATATGCAATGCATTATCATAACACTAACATGCGTCTAAGTCTCCTAAAAAGATCACGTGGTTTGGACCACATGAACAAGTTAGTAAGCCTTTAAGACTAATACAATCTTTTACCTGTAACTGATCGAGATCGGGTTACCTCAGTCGAGGGTTAAAATTCTGTTACAAAATCCCAACCGAGGCGTAAGCCGAGGTTGGGATGTTAAAGAATCTTAGCCCGAGACTGAGATAACCCGTACTCGCTCAGTTACAGGTGATTGTTTTTTTTCTCTCGCACCTTTAAGTCCGAAAATAACTATTCAATTTTGCTAAAAACTACAAGTATCCCGCCTTGGGCCTCAAATGATAATGACCTCATCACTACTAAAGCTACAATTGAATGCTTCCGTGTAAAAATGTAGTCTGTCCTTTCATAGATAACAACGTATTTCAGAGTGTAGATTATATTCTATCTACAACATGAAATATCTAACAACATCAAAACTGTACATATGATCTAGCATGGGGTACGACGTGTGATATCTCTGTCTGAGGTGATAGAATAATACAGTCTGTTACCTGTAACTGAGCGACATCGGGTTATCTCAGTCGAGGGCTAATATTCTGTTACATAATCCCAATCAAGGCGTAAGCCGAGGTCAGGATGTTACAGAATATTGAGATAACCCGATCTCGCTCAGTTACAGGTAATTGATTTTTTTTCTCTCGCACCTTTTACTTAAAAATATTCAATTTCGCCATTGTCTACACGTATCCCGTCGGGGCCTCAAACAAATACGGCCTCTTCACTTCTAAAGCCACGTCTGTATGCTTCCGCGTAAACAATGTAGTTCGTTCTTACAAAGAAGAAAACGTAATTCACAGTGAAGATCAAATTTTATCTACAATTTTAGGAATCTAACAACATCAAAACAGTACATAAAAAGAAGAATATAATGCAGATAGTCAATTTCGAGCCGATACTTATGAGTATATATATACCCTAGGTGACGTCACACTTCGAATCAAAGAAACTTGTTGCCACGAAGTTTTTGAAGGAGCTTACATCTCATCGTCAGATTCTGTTATGATTGGATGTCTGAATCCCCGACTAGGTGGATTTACCACTGGATTAGTGTGATTGTTAACTGTGATATTGAACACACAGCCATGGATAACACTTCCTGTAAACAAAGATCTTTCGGATGTCTGTTGAGCACACATGTTGGATTGTCGTTACACACATGGGACACGACTGTTTTGACCTCGATCTGTCAGATTGTTGTCAGTAGTGTTACAAAGCAGAGACGAAATGCTACTTTTTTGTGCACTTGTCATTGCCAGGTAATTGTTTAAAGAATTCGGATTTTTGTGACCGGTGATTTGTACTGCCTGTGTGTCAGGGATGTCATTCTCCACGAGTTTCTGACCGAGATGTTTTCTAACAGAAGTATTAGTAAGTTTTTTCTCACATTTTAAGTTCGCATTTGCTGTCATTTTTCTCATTATACTTTTTAGCTTGTTCTGGCCCACAGGGCATCTTACGAACCAGTGATCGTAGTTTTTTTTTTTTTTTATCGTACTCGCGGCCAGATAGACGTCTGGTTATATTCAGAGAAATTCGCTGGTCTCCTCTTTTTATATGATTTGTATATACGGACTGGACACCTCGGGATTTTCAAAATTTTCGTGTGCCCTTGTTTTTTTCTAAATAGCGAAATGTCTGCCCCTGTCCTAGTTCTAGTTTGCCGCTCATTATACTCCAAGAATTCTCTATTTAGTTCTTGGTCGAATCCATGATGAACGTCGCCCCAGCAAAGAGCCCTGTGCTCGACTGCCCAACCCCTCATTCCGAACAACAAAGTGTTGTTGAACCATAGCGTGTTTAGAATGGAATTTAGTGAATTGGAACCAAGTTCCCCGGCATCGTAAAGTACATTGATATCCGCATCGGAAATCGCATCTGCTGTTTTTGGTTGATTGCCAAGACTTTGCTTTTTTGATATTTTTTTGCTTGCTTTTTAAAGTGCTTCTTGATTTTGTGAAACATACAGATGTTATTAAACTTTCACCGTACTTTTTTTGTTTAAGTTCCCTTACAAAACTTCCCACCATTCCTCTTAGAGTTGTTGGCTCGTATTCAGACCCATCTTTTTGTCTAACACTCATGAAAAAATTAGCAAGATGTAGATCAAGCTCTTCATGTGGTATATCCGATATTTCTCGATTTTCCTGCTTGGTTGTAAAAAAACTTTGTAGCAACTTGAAATGTCCAGATGTTTTTCTTTTAGTGATTTCATTTTCGTTTTCTGTTATAAAATCGTCTACGTCGTCTATTGTGAAAGCGATACATCTATCGTTTGCTTTTTTTTTCATAAGATTTATGTGGACGGGGCTGGGGTCTTCTTAATTTAGGCAGATCTATATGTAGCTCGTCATCTAGTGTCAAATTCGGTCCGGAAGGGGTGCGGGTGGCGTTGCACTGGGTGGTGGAGCTGTTTCACTGGGGCTCGGGGGTAGGGCGGTAGCACTGCAACCCGTGGGCAGGACAGCATCTTTCGTGGACAAGTTTTTAGGTGGTGAATTTTGTGGATCAAAAAGACGTAGCAGTTCATCATCAAATACAACATAGTCATCAAGACCTTTGATTAAATCGTGCCTTGCACATCTTTTAATTTCACCTTCAAACGAATGAATAACGTAAAAAGTATATGTGTCTAAGGGATTTTCAATTGACACAACTTTACCATGCCTTCCATTTTGCCCAACACGTACTGTATCACCAATTCTGAAGTCAATTATAATTCTGTCACAGTCGATCGAGCAGACGAGAAAACATAATATATTCAATAATTGACGTAATAACACGATTGCCAACAAATGATGAAAGGTATTTTGTTGTGCACAGTTAGCGCAAGTGTGTAGGATCGCATTTTCCATTAGAATATGATTAATCATGGAACATCATTGAAATATTTACAGCAATTTTGATAACGATTTCAAAATATTTAACAATAAATGTGCCATTTATATGTTTGGTAATCGTTCACTGACTACGACATTTTTCTGCATCCAATCATTGTGCAACGAAGCTATTTGCGCCTTTTGTAGTAGTTGATAACTGTAAGAACCTTGACAAGCGCAACACGAACATTCAGCTGGTGCATATGTGTCAATGTGTCATGAGTGTCATGTTTACAATTGTTAACAACTTTGTGGGCGGATGAATACATCGCTTTGTGCAAATTCCGCGAAAATTCACGTAACGGTGCGAGACAGATCGGGCGAGATAGAAAAATCTAGTATTGGGTATCACGTGGGCTATCCCTGTCTGAGGTGCGAGACAAGTATATATATGATAGAAATGTTTTATCGACATTAGATGAAGATTTGTGTGGTATGTCTTATCATAGCAATATAAATTATAGTAATATATATTATGTACAGTTGATTATATTCATTTATCTTAAAATTATATGTAAAGGTATGGATGGAAATCGACAAACAATTTTAATGTATATCTGTTTGTTCATTAGACGATACAATCGACTGATATCAAATTGTTTTTCGTTTTAGTTGCCGTTTTATATTATGTTCTATTTGATTGCTACAATGTATCTTTAAAATGCGATTATTATATCTATACTTACGACAGCTGATCAATTTGAAACCTTCCAGAAAGCTCTGAATATGAATTCCTCTCTTCATTTCCTGAGGGAAGTAGCATAGTTTATCATCACTCTTTTTATAAGACCAACAGGTTTTGTTACAGTTCTTTGATGATCCAGCCTCTGACTTGGTGTCCTGCACACTCGCAACTGACTCTAAAATATGTAGTTCCATGATGTCTTTGAAAGGTATTCGTTAGCCCAGATATCTTAGCTTTTCGAATTCACGTTACTGTAACAAAAAATATTTTAATATTCAATTATCTGAATGTATGTGTCTTTCCTTGTGTAAATTTACAACGTTTTGAGGTTATTATAAAAAGTATTGGTTTTGCTTTCTAATTTGGTAATACCTGATGGATATATAGTTACACTTAGATAATATATCCATCAGGTATAATTCGTCCAAGTTCTGTATCCATAGTTATCAATTAAATCAATAACGAACCTCCTTCAAGTCCAGGATGTTACTGTAGGAAATCGTTATCTGTAATATTCATCTATGCTTCCATTTTTCTGCATCCAATCATTACGCAATGAAGCTATTTGAGCCTTTTGCAGTAGTTGATAACTGTAAGAACCTTGACAAGCGCAACACGAACATTCAGCCGGTGCATATGTGTCACTGTGTCATGAGTTCCAGTCAATGTTTGTTCTGTTTTGAACACTTACACGCTCCGCTTTTCTGGTTTACATTTCAATGTATAAATTGTGCCCTTACCTTCGTCCACCTCCGTCCCCTATTCTGAAATCTTACATCTGACAGGAGAAAAAAAGATAATCTGCATTCGTCAAATAACAACAGCGTTTAATTCTATGTAGTCAACTAGAGCGTCACGATGAGGATTGTATTACTTTGTACGCAGCGCAAGGAGTTTAAATGAAACACTAATCCTAGCTTGCCCCCAAAAAACACTTTATACACAAAATAGATCTATGATTTTGTACACGTCCAGATTATACACACTACATGTTTACGCGTCGGGGTTAACACTGTTATTGTATCTAAAATACATTACACAAATTGTTTCATTTATCCTCACTATTATTGGTGTCATTTATGATTGTTCAACCGTCAAAGTACTTTCATATGACGTGCAAATGAGGCCTGCTCATGTTTAAGTTTTAAGGCAATTTTACCGCTTTCAAGCGTTATTTCTTAAACAGTTTTGCTGTCTGGTATTGCCGAAAATAATATCACTGTAACACATTGCACTTAACAAATCGAAACGAATGTAGAAACACAAAACACCGTCGACATGTCAGCCATCGTATGTTGCCCTCTAGCGCTCCAAGCAGTGTAACGTCATTGGATTGTCAAAACATTGGACAGAGAATAAAGACCAATAAAATATATCCTCAGTGGCCTAATAAAGATTAAAGCAAAACCTTTTTAATATTTGCTGGAGCTTTACAGTAAATAAATGTGCCTATAATCAGATTGTGTACGAATCGTCGTTTTTTATTTCCTATTTTTTCCCCTAATTCAAACGTTTTATACATGACGTTGTATTTTGAAACATTTTAGACTGGTTGTTATCTCCTACAAAGTCATCCGATAATCAGCCAAATATTTGAATAACAAGACTTACTATAATTTTGCACCAGAAATGGGGCGCATTATGTGCTTTGCTAAATAGAAAGATGCGATATTACACAGAAAAGCAGATACTTAATGTCAAATTCACTGTGTGCAGATGTGGTGATATAACTGTTTTACTTTGCTGGCAGTTGGGTGGAATTCTATTCGTCTACATTTGTCAAAGACAAATTGCTGCTTATCATCTTACCAATATAATATCAATCATTCATGGTGTATCAAGAAATTCTTGCGTAAGCATAAGGCTTGAGAAATTTGCCACAATCAATGTGCTTGATTAAAAAAAAAACAGTATTAAAAATTGATGATTAAAGAGAAATCGCATTTAATAATTACTGATATACAGTATATATATAATAGATTGATATACAACTAGTTAATCTGTTCAACAATATACATTTTTTTAAATATAAGTTTAGGAAAAGATACAAATTATTTGTCATGCAACGTGCTATGGATAACCACATGCATATTTCGGGGTAATACAAGGGACATAACTCGTATTTTTATGCTAGATTGCACTCTTCATTATATGTTTGTCGAAGTGTTATTCATAACATCTTCATATCAAAATGAAAGTTATTTGAATGACCGAAAAGACGTGAGAGCAAACTCAAGTGAAATTTCTCTGCCACTATTCTAGATACATGTTACTTAATCAATCGTATTGAAGGCAGATACACTATCCTCCTTTAAAACATGCATTATAGATTAGTCAGTTCACTTGAACCTGTTCCAAACATAAAAAATTGTCTGTATAGTTACGTCATGACCCAAAACGTGACTGAGCTGAAGTTGTCTACATCAAAAGTGTGAGTAATCAATAAATATAAGAAGAAAGGGAGCAACTTTTTTTTTTCAAAATTAGCATTTCTACTGCACCATATGGTTATTCTTAACCAATAAGTCGTACCTAATGTCAAAAGAACGAAAATGCATGTTCAAAGTGTTTTAAACTATATGTCGAAAATTGAAAAAAGTAAAATTTATAATTTTAAATTATCAAAGATTAACAATTATTGTTTCAAACAAATTATTACTTCTGAAAGAATTAACTTCCTTCTTCAAGGTTTCGGCCATCAACAAGCATATCCATGTGACTATAAATAAATTGTAGAAAATATTAAGTTTTTCCGAACAGGGTACTATAGTTCCCGCCCTCCATTTAAATGCACTTTTCTCGGTTTTGGGTGTCTTTGACCGACAGGTACCTAGAATTCACAAGTTACATCATGATTGGTTGGTTGATTGTATCGGGTTTAACGTCCTATTAACAGCTAAGGTCATTTTAGTAAGTGCCTCGATGTGATTTTAAGCATGCATGTGTGTATTAGTGCCGGATACAGGGTATGTTGGTGTATTTGCCTCCTTGTGATAGCGCGGATCTGAAGCCGACTTAAATGTTCGATCTGACTGTAATACCATGCCGAAGGCACCCAACACAGCATTCCGCCCGGTCACATTATACTGACAACGGGAGAACCGGTTGATGCCATTACCCTAATGCTGAACGTAAAGCAGGAATAAAAACTAACTTTTGTTTAGTATTTTGTTATGTCACTGCTTGGGAATAGAACAACTTGCTTTCATCAACTTGGCAAACGTTAAACATTGAAGTCTAAAACGTTCTTTTTTTTCGGCTGGCCTGGCTTAAGCGTTTGAATCAATATCGATCGGATTCAGCGGTCGAATAGTATCGATCGTTTTTCATATCTGTTTTTGACGGCCGTTTTATGGCTGCCGACTACTCATGCTTGTCCTGACCTATCGACCGCTGATCCCAAAATTTAAGCCAAATTACAGGTAGAGCTATAACCGTTTAACAACTATTTTCTACATGCAAATGGATCTGTAGTTCAGAATACAGCATCATTTGAATTTTTTTTCTAGTTTCATGTATGTGCACTCCGGTATATCAAAATGCGTTATATTAGATCAAATAACATATATGGTTCGTTACATAAAATATGCATAAATGTAAGAAATCAATTTCATTTCTCTCTCCGTCTCCTACTCTATCATCACCGTGCCCTTGATTTAAAATCTATCGTTTGACACCCAAGCTGCGTTTGATGTGCGCTCTGTAACCTTATTTGTACATCAAAATTTCATCCTTATCCTTATTCAAATTCTAACAAACTTATCTGAATTGAATATTTTTATGTTTGGACTGGTGATTCTAGTTGTGCATAAGTACTATAACATTGCCAAGTATAATAAACATTATAATGCTTTCATTTTGTGAAAAAGTCAAATCAATAAATGATCAATACACATTAAAAACATACATGTAAATATGGATGCAATGATAAAAGTACATGTTCATCATTCATGCTGACTTTATAATTTCTTTCGCCACGATTTCATAAAACTAACATTTGAGATGATGATATTTTGCCAACTGACAGATTGCCTTCTAAACGTTTTATATATTTTAGTTACTTTCAGTTTTTTTCCGACAATATTGTTCTTGCATGATAGATTAGCAAGGTTTCTAGATATAATTTCGTCATATATGTATATCCTTCCTAAGCTATGTCAAGTGTATATCCGTTCTATAGTCAGATACAATTAAAAACAGGAAGTTTAATTTCAATACGATATAAATTCGGCGAATATCATATGATGTGATGCGTGTGAGTTTTAAGTAACCAGCGGTGTCAGATACAGGAACCCCTTGTACTCCCATGCGGGACTTCCCTACTAGAACCCCATAACACACAAACAGAAACACAAGCCTTGATCCGCACCGTGAATACGTATATATTTCAGTGTAGAGAATCGAGATAATAAGACACACATTTTTTAGTATGGCAAAGATGAAGTTGTGAATTGTTACATGTTGGTTTTTTTGTAAAGAAAACGTGTGAATTGAAATGTACATGTATATAGGTTATATCCTGAAATGACAGACAACTCAATACAACACACACCGATATACTAGTTTATCATTATAATCATCATAATGTGCCATAAAACCATAAAACACGATGGAAAATAAGCATGCGATTATACAGCGTTCGAACTGCATTGTCGAAGCGAATGTTTTGAAACTGTGTTGACGAAACTTACGTCACTTTAACATTACTACAGAACTGATTAAGACATTTCTATTTTACAATTTTATAAATAAGCGTTTGTGTCTTACAATTATTCACACCACCAATAACCGGACGCGTCACTAACTACAGGTTAGATAGGTGAACTACAGGTATACTCAATTGAAATGAAATAAACTCTTTTCAAATTTTCAAGCTTGCAATTTTGTGTGTTTCCTCAGACACATATTTATGTTTAACGTGAGGCATGATAGTGCAAAAGTTCAGTTTAGTGACAAAATGAAAAGCAATAACACAAAACCATGGACTTGGTTAGTTAATCTAGTTCCGTGACAAACCATTCTTCCTCCCGTTAAATTGGGTAACATGCATACCCGTGTTTGTTGAAGGGTTGGTCATAAAAGATAAAATATGCAGCGGTTTTAGGGTATTTCAAGTGAAAACAGAAATTTCTGAATATCCCACAAATGCATACACTGTATGTTTATTGACGACTTCAATTATCACTGTAAATATATCGACAAGTTCGAGTCATTTCGTGGTTTCCGCAGCAAGGACTTTTACACAGACATTTGCATTTCCGCTGAAATGTAATGTTATATTTGTTCAATCATCTCTATATCGTCTTTTTCATATTTGCATGACATGCACTGTACCATTTCTACACCCGATCCAAACATGACCACAGCTGTCTACACATATAGTCCATGGGTTTGTTACTCCATGTTTCTTGTCTAAAAGGCATTTGGCTTTACCCTCATACCGAGACAGCACGTATACCTGGTCATTGAAGCAGTCTGGTACAAATAGTCTGTCAAATCTATCACATGTTATACTACATTGCGTCGCCTCTTCTATTTTCTTACCAATGTCAAGTTCTCCACTCCACCTGTGTATGATCTGATCAGATTTATTGATGACAATCATTTCTTTACAACATACCACACTATGTCCAGTGGTTACAGCTACGAGTCCTGTTATCAAACATACGATACTAAGCCCATCACGACCACACGAGATTTCTCTGATCCTTTCCCCAGACATGGTAAGTACCAGAATTGTCGGAGTTAGAGTAGTAACGAACACATCGTCCCTGACACTGATACACAAGGCTTTTAACGGACTGATGTCAGCAAATGTCGTTAATCGTCGGTCTTTCGATAGTTTGGTTATCAGAGAATGTTCATAGCGCGTGATCAAAAGTTCTTTCGTGTTGGCCACTGTAAGACACCACGGTTTAAAGTCAGTCTCGACGGCCTCTGTGACCTTACCATTCTTGTTGATTTTGATCAATTCATTAGATTCATGAACTGTCATCCAAGCGTGAGTGTCGTCTATAGGACATATTGAGTTGATTTGTGTCCGCTGAGGCATTTGGAATGTAGAAACCGCTTGAACCTGTTGACTGTCAACTTCCTTCTTTTCATACTGCACGTCTTCATTCTTCAATACTTGTAGACACCCAAACATTGTCTTCAATTGATCTTGGTTAAGTTCACCAGGCACGAAGTGAGATTGGGAAGGTACCACGCTTTTTCTATTTACATCATACAACGGTAGAGTGGTTCTCATGTTCTCAGTCATCTCAAGCAAGGATGCACTAGATTTCGTTTCTGTGGATTGTTCTATTTCTCTCAACAGTTGTTTAATCTTTTTGATTTTCTCCTCATGATGTTGACAATCCCAGTCGTGGAATTGTTTATCTTTTTTATCCAGGGATGATAACTCGGCAAAAACGAACTTGGCTATGGAATCAACCTCTGCTTGCAGTATAACTCTCTGGCTTTCTACAGTTTGTCGGATAACATCCACGTTCTCTTCGAATGATTTGTTAACCTCATTACGTTTTGTTATATTATCATTAAAATAGTCTAAGTTGGAGTCCAACGTTATCAATTGATTTTTAAGGGACCGCTTTTGTATGTCGATCGATTTCCTCCTCAATGTTTTTGAAAACGTGTTGGCTATATTTCTCGGTAAAACAAATTGCGCACAACACTATTTCACAATCACAACAATACAGGTCACATGATTTACCGTGGTGTATCTTACATACCTCCGGGAGAAATGTCTGATTTTGTTTGATCGCCCTTGTAATTGGTACAACGGCATCATTTCGTGTCTTTCTCGCGCGTTGGTGACTCTCTTTACAGCCGTCACATAAAGCCTCTTGACAGTCATTACAGTACCAGTTAACGTCCTGTATGTTTTCACACCAAGCACACGGATCAGGCACGTGCACCAGAGCACTCCGGGTGGCTAGTTCACTTGACATCTTTGTTAGATTATACTATATATTTATCGAACAAACAACTTTCTAACCCGTCAAAGTTTCCTTTGATTTTAAACTGAACGTCGATTACTTGTCCTTTGCTTTCACTGAACTCATGTGATAAATAAAAATAGCAGTCATGCCTATTGGCGTGTATAAGGCCTTTTCGTTGTAATATAAAGTCAAAGGTTCAACGAGGTGCCCGGATCTGGGCATATATAATACACAACAAATCGTGAATTGCGAACTGTAAGGTATGCTTTATATTTAGATATTGAACGATTTCGACAAGTTTGAAAAGTGGATATATTTTGTCATTGCGATCAAAACAGTGACTTTTTTAACAACTTTTCGATTTAAGGGATAGTTTTGGGGAATTCTGTAATGCCTCAGTTACAGTTATAAATTGCTTGATCGACTGATGTTTATTTTTAATAGCCGCATAGACTATCGATATCAACCACCAACACCCTCTCCCCAAGTTCCCCCCTTTTTGTTTCATTCTATTTTTTTTATATTTAGAACTTGTGCAGAACTTGTATAAATGTTTTCATATAGAATCTTACCCACTGAGTTTGTTCTTATCTAATGTCCCAGCGTAGGCTAAATTGATGTAACGGTTATATATGGTCATGCATGCGAGTTAAAATGGCGATTCCAAGTTAGAAATACCTTACAGTTATCGTGTTGGACGTGGTAAACGCATATGGTTCTGTACCAAACCAGGTATGGAAAACTATGGAGCATCACTATGTCCAAGATCATATTATCAACTTTATTGTCAGCCTTTTATTGGGGATACATTTGAGATTCAGCTTTGATCAAGTTATAATAAATCTGGATAAACATAAAGATTGGAATCATTACAGGGTACATACGATCGATGTGGTCGATACAATTCTTGTTATTTAAAGATAGCACAACATTGTTATATAGAATGTGAAATTAAATTACTCGTCAAGGATTTTTTTACTTTGTCCTAATAGACTTTTCAACTGATTCAGCTTCATATGAAAAGCAAAAATAAATTGGCCAGAAGAGGGTATGAGTTTGTTCCTATAGAAATGCCTACAGCATAACCGGACACACAATGATATTGTCAGTGAAGAACTCAGTCATTCTCACAATTTCATACGCTCTTCTCAAAAACCGGTGGTGTATTGAGGACAAGCTCAGCCTATTTATTTGGTAGATTCCGTTTATTTCCGGCGTTTTAATGATTCATGTTATCTTCATCAGTATGTCACAGGCGGCTGTTGTTGAGTTTCTATACGGAAGTAGATCGCGATGAAATTCTTGCTCTCTGTAATGTGTTTCCTGTTATCTCGGTATGCCGGATTATTGCAACAACTATGTATTTTGTATGAAATTTTGTTGTCAAAATATTAGAGATATATCGTTTTTTCATACATTTCGCTGCATCCCATCTTAAGAGACATCCAATATAGGACCTCATGCAGAATCGGCGGTTTTTCCTAGGTTAAATATTGATCTGATCGCGGTAAGCTTCCCTTTCAAAGGTCGTCAGGTTTGAATGTGTCGGCAATATGGATAGACTTTCAATGACGGATAGAAATCGTGCGATTGCGATGCTACAATCTGGGGCAGCAGAACATCATGTGTCGCATGTGATAATTTTAACAAGGTTTACGATTAAATGTCTTTTGAAGTGTTATTGACGAGTATGACATGTCAACCAACTCCCTGGAGCCGGACGTCGACGTGAAATGGCGCCATGTCAGGACCGCTTCATCCTTATTCCATGCATAGCGTCGAAACAGAGCGACGTTTACCGTTTTCCATGAGCAAACGCTGTGTTTAAGAAGTTAACAGAAATTGCGGACACCCACGATATTGACGTTACAAGTGTATCTTTCCTGTGTACAGTTGTGACGTCTAAATCACGTGAAAAAATTTTTTGAATTATCTATTCGTCGTACTGTTTGACATATTCCCTCTTTGTTAGTTGACGGTATTCTTGATTCTGTGTAAAATGTGTCTCCAATAATTCATTTACGATTTAAAATCAACTTTATTTACCTTGATCTGAATGGCCGGGAAATGAGCTTAAACCTCGTATTGGCCCAATTGAAATCTTGTACATCAATTCTTTAATGTTTTCGCTGCGCTAGCGGTAGATGGTTATGTTTTTAAAAAAGTCTCACTGTAGAGTCACATCTTACATGAAGTAGTCATGTGATGTTTTGGTGTACTAAAGTCACGTGACCTGTGCATAATGTTTTTCCATGCTGACATTTTGAAAATCTCCTTAAAAATCAGTTACCCTCCTCCTCCCCTAATTTATATCCACCTTTATGTACTATTGTGTAAAAATGCAATTGGTGCACATCTTTTTTTTTTGTAATTGTTTTATTTTTCACTACATAAAGGTCTTCACACACATTCTCTTTCACACACAAAAAAATGTATATGGATGTGTACATGCATCATCATCATCATAACTACAATACACCTCACCCATAAACAATCTTCATCCTCATCATCATTATGAAAATATAGTTACCAATGCATCAGTACCTATCTCGCATAATAAACATCATCATCCTCATTATCATCATCATCATTATAATCTTCATTGCATTAATACCTCTCACACATAAACAATCATCTACCCTCATAATCATCTTCATGAAAATATAATTACAAATGCATCAATGCATGTCTTACACTATAAACATCATCATCATCATCATTGCCTCAATATGCTTCACATAATACACAATTATCAGTATCATCATTATCATCATTGCATTACTATCTCTCACACAATAACAATCATCAACCCTCATCATCATCATCGTCATCATTATGAAATTATAACTACCAATGTCTCAATATTGTTGCACATCTTCATTTTATATTTTGTTTCATTTGTTGTACATCTTTTAATTACAATAACTTCAGATGGGTGACGTTTACTTTGAAGCAAGCCCCATCATTTTTGGTTCTTTGAACACCTTATTATAAAAATAACACGAAGATGTATACATATGTTCGATTTCTGGGATTTAGAAATAAATGTTCTTTTTCGACAACTTAAGTTTTTGATAATTTATCGACAAAAAACATAGCAGAGTATACCCTGTGTGTGCTGTTGGGTTTAGTGCAGACTTAACACGATAATATAAGTAATGGTGCGGCCATTCTATTATCCACCAGACACGCATCAGGTGCATCATTAGGGTACTTAATCAATGTTCGGGGTGAGCAAAAATATTTATTCTGAAAAAATATGCAGACAAAAAGAATGTACGTATAACGATATCGGATTTCCGATATCAAGCTCTTAGATCCATATAACCTCTTATTAAATCACCAACAGGTAACAATCAATAAAAAAGAAGATATTCCTTTCAAATATTCGTAGCACACACACATAACACCTGTACATTGCCATCTTTATTACTCGCAGGCAAACTCAATATTCACTTAAACTACGTTATGGAAGCACCACCTCACTGTTTACGTCACCACATTAAAGCTTATAACTAATTATACAATTCGTGATTCAAAATAAAATAATGGTACTACAAGATGTAATAATTTGCTGTCTTCGTTTTCATATTTACTCTATTTTCAAGACATTGTTATTGTGTTACATGTATGCACAAAACAAAAAACACAGAAAATACCACTATTAAAGCCAATGATGCATTTTCATAGCGAAAACAAACCGGAAAAGATTATAAATGATGAAGACAAGATAACAAATAATATAATAGAAACAAGTTTAACTATTTTATGATCGTAATTTACCAACATTGCCAGCAACAAAAACCCATTTAAATATACAAGCATAGATTTACAAAGAGAGGCCGGCCACACCATAAAAACAAGCCTCAACAAATCTTAAAAATATGCAAGTATGAAAAGTTGTGAAATACCCACTTGACGAGGAAGAGCGGGACGTACAATATAATTTCACCCTTGAGTACACACTTGACTGATTTCAGTGAAACATTAAAAAGGGTGCGATCATCAATGAATAGGTTTGTTTATCAAGTAAGGTCATGAACAATGTAACTGCATATGAGTTTGAGTAGAAATAGCTTATATTGCATCCGCTTTATTCTGAATGGAGTGGCCCATTAAACTGACTGTATTTCCCGTATGTTTTTGCTGAAAGCTTGAAATACTTGAGTAAACTATCGTGCTTATACATATAATCAATTGTAAATAAGTTTTGAATAGAAAATCATACCATTTATTTGGTGTTGTTTATTGTATTATTGCAAAACTGACCGATTAATCGGTAACTCGGTCGGGAGATTTTGACTAAACTTCGTTCGGTTTGACAATCTTTGTATTTACCTGTCATCTTTTAGTATGAATGGTGGTCGTTAATATATCCACGTTGTCAACTGCAGCTGTACAGTGATCTATTTTGACAAACGTATATAGTGTTTTCTTGATACTACAAAGAAACACAACACATGGCCTGTTAAAACTCGTTATAGGATTTCCCACTGACGATATATGTAAGGTGAAAACAGAGACAGATTGTCTCAGTAAACCATACAAAGTCGGTGTTCATTCATTCAAATATTGTCGCATTTGTTCATATTTGCATTACATGTACAGTACCACCACTACAGCCGATCCAAACATGTCCGCACATGTCGACACACACAGCCAACGGATCTGTTACTGCATGTTTCTTGTCAAGGAGACACTTGGCCTTTCTTTCATTCCCCGATATGACGTATACCTGGTTAGTGTTATAGTCTGGTACAAATATTCTGTCATATTCATCACATGCTATATCGCTCTGCAACGTCTCTGTTATCTTCTGACCATTGTCCAGTTCCCCACTCCACTTGTGCATGATCTGGTCATATTTGTTGATGACAATCATTTCGTTACAATTCAAATAATCAGAGCCAGTGGTGACAGCTATATATCCTGTTGTCAAATTAACTATACTAAGCCCATCTCCTCCACAGGATATTTGTCTGATCCTATCCCCAGACATGTTCAGTACCAGCATTGTTGGGGTGAGAGTAGTGACGAACACCTCGTCAGTGTCACTGATACTGATACCTGAGGCGTTTAACGGACTGATGTCAGCAAAATCAGTCACTCGTCTGTCCTCAGATATAATGTGTATCAGCGAAGAATTCTTATACTCTGTGACCAGAAGTACTTTCTCATTGGACACGGTTAGACGCCACGGGTTAAAGTCAAGCTTGACAGACTCTGTGACGTTGCCTTCTTTGTTGACTTTGACCAATTCATTAGATTCATATACCGACATCCATACTTGATTATCGTCAGTAGGACATATTGAGTTGATTTGTGTCCGCTGAGGCATTTGGAATGTAGAAATCATTTGAACCTGTTGACAGTCAACTTCCTTCTTTTCATACTGCACGTCTTCATTCTTCAATACTTGTAAACGCCCAAACACTGTCTTCAATTGATCTTTGTTACGTTCACCAGGGACGAAGTGATGTTGGCGAGGTACCACGCTCTTTTTATTTACATCATACAGCGGTTTGGTGGTTTTCATTCTTCTAGTCATTTCAAATAAGGATGCACTAGATTTCGTTTCTGTGGCTTGTTCCACATCTTCCATCAGTTGTTTGATCTCTTTGACGTTTTTTTCGTGAGATTGACAATCTCGAGTGTGGGATATTTCTTCTTCTTCAACCAAGGACGATAACTCGACCAAAACCGAGTCCGCTATGAAATTAATTTCTTCTTTCAGTTTAAATCTTTGCGTTTGTACTGATTGTCGGATGACTTCCACGTTCTCTTCGAACGATTTGCTCACCTCATGACGCTTTGATATATTGTCATTAAAATGGTCTAAATTGGAGTCCAACGTTATCAATAGCTCTCGAAGGAACTGTTTTTGTACGTCAATTTCCAGTTCAATGTTTTTGAAAACGTGTTGGCTATGTTTCTCGGTAAAACAAGTTGCGCACATCATTATTTCACAATCACAACAATACAGGTCACATGATTTACCGTGGTGTGTCTTACATACCTCCGGGAGAAATGTCTGATTTTGTTTGATCGCCCTTGTAATTGGTACAACGGCATCATTTCGTGTCTTTCTCGCGCGTTGGTGACTCTCTTTACAGCCGTCACATAAAGCCTCTTGACAGTCATTACAGTACCAGTTAACGTCCTGTATGTTTTCACACCAAGCACACGGATCAGGCACGTGCACCAGAGCACTCCGGGTGGCTAGTTCACTTGACATCTTTGTTAGATTATACTATATATTTATCGAACAAACAACTTTCTAACCCGTCAAAGTTTCCTTTGATTTTAAACTGAACGTCGATTACTTGTCCTTTGCTTTCACTGAACTCATGTGATAAATAAAAATAGCAGTCATGCCTATTGGCGTGTATAAGGCCTTTTCGTTGTAATATAAAGTCAAAGGTTCAACGAGGTGCCCGGATCTGGGCATATATAATACACAACAAATCGTGAATTGCGAACTGTAAGGTATGCTTTATATTTAGATATTGAACGATTTCGACAAGTTTGAAAAGTGGATATATTTTGTCATTGCGATCAAAACAGTGACTTTTTTAACAACTTTTCGATTTAAGGGATAGTTTTGGGGAATTCTGTAATGCCTCAGTTACAGTTATAAATTGCTTGATCGACTGATGTTTATTTTTAATAGCCGCATAGACTATCGATATCAACCACCAACACCCTCTCCCCAAGTTCCCCCCTTTTTGTTTCATTCTATTTTTTTTATATTTAGAACTTGTGCAGAACTTGTATAAATGTTTTCATATAGAATCTTACCCACTGAGTTTGTTCTTATCTAATGTCCCAGCGTAGGCTAAATTGATGTAACGGTTATATATGGTCATGCATGCGAGTTAAAATGGCGATTCCAAGTTAGAAATACCTTACAGTTATCGTGTTGGACGTGGTAAACGCATATGGTTCTGTACCAAACCAGGTATGGAAAACTATGGAGCATCACTATGTCCAAGATCATATTATCAACTTTATTGTCAGCCTTTTATTGGGGATACATTTGAGATTCAGCTTTGATCAAGTTATAATAAATCTGGATAAACATAAAGATTGGAATCATTACAGGGTACATACGATCGATGTGGTCGATACAATTCTTGTTATTTAAAGATAGCACAACATTGTTATATAGAATGTGAAATTAAATTACTCGTCAAGGATTTTTTTACTTTGTCCTAATAGACTTTTCAACTGATTCAGCTTCATATGAAAAGCAAAAATAAATTGGCCAGAAGAGGGTATGAGTTTGTTCCTATAGAAATGCCTACAGCATAACCGGACACACAATGATATTGTCAGTGAAGAACTCAGTCATTCTCACAATTTCATACGCTCTTCTCAAAAACCGGTGGTGTATTGAGGACAAGCTCAGCCTATTTATTTGGTAGATTCCGTTTATTTCCGGCGTTTTAATGATTCATGTTATCTTCATCAGTATGTCACAGGCGGCTGTTGTTGAGTTTCTATACGGAAGTAGATCGCGATGAAATTCTTGCTCTCTGTAATGTGTTTCCTGTTATCTCGGTATGCCGGATTATTGCAACAACTATGTATTTTGTATGAAATTTTGTTGTCAAAATATTAGAGATATATCGTTTTTTCATACATTTCGCTGCATCCCATCTTAAGAGACATCCAATATAGGACCTCATGCAGAATCGGCGGTTTTTCCTAGGTTAAATATTGATCTGATCGCGGTAAGCTTCCCTTTCAAAGGTCGTCAGGTTTGAATGTGTCGGCAATATGGATAGACTTTCAATGACGGATAGAAATCGTGCGATTGCGATGCTACAATCTGGGGCAGCAGAACATCATGTGTCGCATGTGATAATTTTAACAAGGTTTACGATTAAATGTCTTTTGAAGTGTTATTGACGAGTATGACATGTCAACCAACTCCCTGGAGCCGGACGTCGACGTGAAATGGCGCCATGTCAGGACCGCTTCATTCTTATTCCATGCATAGCGTCGAAACAGAGCGACGTTTACCGTTTTCCATGAGCAAACGCTGTGTTTAAGAAGTTAACAGAAATTGCGGACACCCACGATATTGACGTTACAAGTGTATCTTTCCTGTGTACAGTTGTGACGTCTAAATCACGTGAAAAAATTTTTTGAATTATCTATTCGTCGTACTGTTTGACATATTCCCTCTTTGTTAGTTGACGGTATTCTTGATTCTGTGTAAAATGTGTCTCCAATAATTCATTTACGATTTAAAATCAACTTTATTTACCTTGATCTGAATGGCCGGGAAATGAGCTTAAACCTCGTATTGGCCCAATTGAAATCTTGTACATCAATTCTTTAATGTTTTCGCTGCGCTAGCGGTAGATGGTTATGTTTTTAAAAAAGTCTCACTGTAGAGTCACATCTTACATGAAGTAGTCATGTGATGTTTTGGTGTACTAAAGTCACGTGACCTGTGCATAATGTTTTTCCATGCTGACATTTTGAAAATCTCCTTAAAAATCAGTTACCCTCCTCCTCCCCTAATTTATATCCACCTTTATGTACTATTGTGTAAAAATGCAATTGGTGCACATCTTTTTTTTTTGTAATTGTTTTATTTTTCACTACATAAAGGTCTTCACACACATTCTCTTTCACACACAAAAAAATGTATATGGATGTGTACATGCATCATCATCATCATAACTACAATACACCTCACCCATAAACAATCTTCATCCTCATCATCATTATGAAAATATAGTTACCAATGCATCAGTACCTATCTCGCATAATAAACATCATCATCCTCATTATCATCATCATCATTATAATCTTCATTGCATTAATACCTCTCACACATAAACAATCATCTACCCTCATAATCATCTTCATGAAAATATAATTACAAATGCATCAATGCATGTCTTACACTATAAACATCATCATCATCATCATTGCCTCAATATGCTTCACATAATACACAATTATCAGTATCATCATTATCATCATTGCATTACTATCTCTCACACAATAACAATCATCAACCCTCATCATCATCATCGTCATCATTATGAAATTATAACTACCAATGTCTCAATATTGTTGCACATCTTCATTTTATATTTTGTTTCATTTGTTGTACATCTTTTAATTACAATAACTTCAGATGGGTGACGTTTACTTTGAAGCAAGCCCCATCATTTTTGGTTCTTTGAACACCTTATTATAAAAATAACACGAAGATGTATACATATGTTCGATTTCTGGGATTTAGAAATAAATGTTCTTTTTCGACAACTTAAGTTTTTGATAATTTATCGACAAAAAACATAGCAGAGTATACCCTGTGTGTGCTGTTGGGTTTAGTGCAGACTTAACACGATAATATAAGTAATGGTGCGGCCATTCTATTATCCACCAGACACGCATCAGGTGCATCATTAGGGTACTTAATCAATGTTCGGGGTGAGCAAAAATATTTATTCTGAAAAAATATGCAGACAAAAAGAATGTACGTATAACGATATCGGATTTCCGATATCAAGCTCTTAGATCCATATAACCTCTTATTAAATCACCAACAGGTAACAATCAATAAAAAAGAAGATATTCCTTTCAAATATTCGTAGCACACACACATAACACCTGTACATTGCCATCTTTATTACTCGCAGGCAAACTCAATATTCACTTAAACTACGTTATGGAAGCACCACCTCACTGTTTACGTCACCACATTAAAGCTTATAACTAATTATACAATTCGTGATTCAAAATAAAATAATGGTACTACAAGATGTAATAATTTGCTGTCTTCGTTTTCATATTTACTCTATTTTCAAGACATTGTTATTGTGTTACATGTATGCACAAAACAAAAAACACAGAAAATACCACTATTAAAGCCAATGATGCATTTTCATAGCGAAAACAAACCGGAAAAGATTATAAATGATGAAGACAAGATAACAAATAATATAATAGAAACAAGTTTAACTATTTTATGATCGTAATTTACCAACATTGCCAGCAACAAAAACCCATTTAAATATACAAGCATAGATTTACAAAGAGAGGCCGGCCACACCATAAAAACAAGCCTCAACAAATCTTAAAAATATGCAAGTATGAAAAGTTGTGAAATACCCACTTGACGAGGAAGAGCGGGACGTACAATATAATTTCACCCTTGAGTACACACTTGACTGATTTCAGTGAAACATTAAAAAGGGTGCGATCATCAATGAATAGGTTTGTTTATCAAGTAAGGTCATGAACAATGTAACTGCATATGAGTTTGAGTAGAAATAGCTTATATTGCATCCGCTTTATTCTGAATGGAGTGGCCCATTAAACTGACTGTATTTCCCGTATGTTTTTGCTGAAAGCTTGAAATACTTGAGTAAACTATCGTGCTTATACATATAATCAATTGTAAATAAGTTTTGAATAGAAAATCATACCATTTATTTGGTGTTGTTTATTGTATTATTGCAAAACTGACCGATTAATCGGTAACTCGGTCGGGAGATTTTGACTAAACTTCGTTCGGTTTGACAATCTTTGTATTTACCTGTCATCTTTTAGTATGAATGGTGGTCGTTAATATATCCACGTTGTCAACTGCAGCTGTACAGTGATCTATTTTGACAAACGTATATAGTGTTTTCTTGATACTACAAAGAAACACAACACATGGCCTGTTAAAACTCGTTATAGGATTTCCCACTGACGATATATGTAAGGTGAAAACAGAGACAGATTGTCTCAGTAAACCATACAAAGTCGGTGTTCATTCATTCAAATATTGTCGCATTTGTTCATATTTGCATTACATGTACAGTACCACCACTACAGCCGATCCAAACATGTCCGCACATGTCGACACACACAGCCAACGGATCTGTTACTGCATGTTTCTTGTCAAGGAGACACTTGGCCTTTCTTTCATTCCCCGATATGACGTATACCTGGTTAGTGTTATAGTCTGGTACAAATATTCTGTCATATTCATCACATGCTATATCGCTCTGCAACGTCTCTGTTATCTTCTGACCATTGTCCAGTTCCCCACTCCACTTGTGCATGATCTGGTCATATTTGTTGATGACAATCATTTCGTTACAATTCAAATAATCAGAGCCAGTGGTGACAGCTATATATCCTGTTGTCAAATTAACTATACTAAGCCCATCTCCTCCACAGGATATTTGTCTGATCCTATCCCCAGACATGTTCAGTACCAGCATTGTTGGGGTGAGAGTAGTGACGAACACCTCGTCAGTGTCACTGATACTGATACCTGAGGCGTTTAACGGACTGATGTCAGCAAAATCAGTCACTCGTCTGTCCTCAGATATATTGTGTATCAGCGAAGAATTCTTATACTCTGTGACCAGAAGTACTTTCTCATTGGACACGGTTAGACGCCACGGGTTAAAGTCAAGCTTGACAGACTCTGTGACGTTGCCTTCTTTGTTGACTTTGACCAATTCATTAGATTCATATACCGACATCCATACTTGATTATCGTCAGTAGGACATATTGAGTTGATTTGTGTCCGCTGAGGCATTTGGAATGTAGAAATCATTTGAACCTGTTGACAGTCAACTTCCTTCTTTTCATACTGCACGTCTTCATTCTTCAATACTTGTAAACGCCCAAACACTGTCTTCAATTGATCTTTGTTACGTTCACCAGGGACGAAGTGATGCTGGCGAGGTACCACGCTCTTTTTATTTACATCATACAGCGGTTTGGTGGTTTTCATTCTTCTAGTCATTTCAAATAAGGATGCACTAGATTTCGTTTCTGTGGCTTGTTCCACATCTTCCATCAGTTGTTTGATCTCTTTGACGTTTTTTTCGTGAGATTGACAATCTCGAGTGTGGGATATTTCTTCTTCTTCAACCAAGGACGATAATTCGACCAAAACCGAGTCCGCTATGAAAATGAATTTCTTCTTTCAGTTTAAATCTTTGCGTTTGTACTGATTGTCGGATGACTTCCACGTTCTCTTCGAACGATTTGCTCACCTCATGACGCTTTGATATATTGTCATTAAAATGGTCTAAGTTGGAGTCCAACGTTATCAATAGCTCTCGAAGGAACTGTTTTTGTACGTCAATTTCCAGTTCAATGTTTTTGAAAACGTGTTGGCTATGTTTCTCGGTAAAACAAGTTGCGCACATCATTATTTCACAATCACAACAATACAGGTCACATGATTTACCGTGGTGTGTCTTACATACCTCCGAGAGAAATGCCTGATTTTGTTTGATCGCCCTTGTAATTGGTACAACGACATCATTTCGTGTCTTTCTCGCGCGTTGGTGACTCTCTTTACAGCCGTCACATAAAGCCTCTTGACAGTCATTACAGTACCAGTTAACGTCCTGTATGTTTTCACACCACGCACACGGATCAGGCACGTGCACCTGAGCACTCCGGATGGCTAGTTCACTTGTCATCTTTGTCTGATTATACTACATATGTATCGCACAAACAACTTACTATCCTGCCGAAGTTTTCTTTTAAATTTAACAGAACGTTCCCTTTACTTATCGTTTGCTTTCGAAAATGAACACAGCGGTCATATCGATAGCGGTATTCAAAGTTTGTCTATGTAACGCAAGGTTCAAGGTTCAACGAGGTGTACTAAGTGGCAAATATAATACACAACAAATCGTGAATCATGAATTGGACTAGTTATTCCATGTTTATATCTTTACAAATTTCGACGACATTTGGAACGTTGATGTATTTTTTCCTTTCGATCAGTATATTGCCTTTTTTTGAATATTCAGCATAAACAGTATGTATATATATATATGGTCCTTCGCTGCTGTTTATTCTAATGTGGCGGTACTGGACTGGGTCGAACACCGATGACCAAGTAGGGTATCCTGGGTTCGAACCCCAGTCTGGCTGTTACATTTTCTCTTTCTTCTATTATAAAATTGGTGAGCTGGTCAACCCTTGTTTCAAACATTGGGAGTATGCTTAGTCAGCAAGGGGATACCCAAACTTTGGTTTTAAATAGTTGTCTTCGGGGGCGAAGACTTAGAAAAAGAAGGGAGGAAATGTAGCAGAACTGGACTGTGTCGATCAATGGTGACCTATGCAGGTAGCTCAATTGCTAAAGCGTTTGGCTAGAGTTCAGAGGGTCCCAGGTTCGAACCCCAGTCTGGCCGTTACATTTTCTCTTTCTCCTGTTATACTAATATTGTGCTTGTAAAACAAGGTATTGAAATGAATCTGTAAAAATTAATTGTGATAGTCAAAAAGTTGATTAGATTTTATAATCGAGTCCCTGGTTGCATTTTCCATTTTTTCTGCCGATATAATTAATTTGGGTCAGTAGACAGCGCCATTCCCCAAATAGTTGACCTTGTGTTTTTTCAAGTCAAGTCTAAAAATCTCATAAAGTCACCGATTTCATGAAACCTAAAAAAGGAAATCTGGAAAAGTATGTTTGTTTAGCTTTTTATCATCTCTGCCGTAGTGCGGGGTCACTATTGCCCTTGAAAAACACATGATTACTGTCAGCATGTAATGCGTCTGTTACATGCTGTGTTAACCAGAGAGTATGGTCACTGCAATGTCTATCTAATCCATCTTTGCCAGTCGGAAATATTACGCAAAAATGAAAAGGAGAAAACACACTTTTTTCTAGTCTTTTCTAGACACTCTGAACAGATTTTTTTTAATTAATGACTTTTCCATGTTTCTGAATTGATGCCATTACCTTGTATGTACTAGCTATAGGTAGATGGTGGTTTTAAGACTATCATATATTTAATTATTTTTTTATAAAGGTTGTCATCCCGTTACCTGTCACTACGCCCAAGTGTAAGGCCTTGTTTGGCTTTGAGGTGAATGATTCAGAAAAAGATTGCTTAGCATTTAAAAAGATAAGCAAATATCTTCAATGAAAATCACTACATGTGCTTTAGAACTTAGTGTGGTTTTCAGAAAATTGGATTTTATGCAACCTCTTTAACAGTACAAAACTTTGCATACATGTATTTAGAATTGTATATGCTCTGTCTAAAGTGAAATTACAATTAAGTATGATTTGAATGATTTTTCCTTTGTTTTAACAGGAAGAATACTTGACTGTGATAAAAAGAGTGGATGATAACTGGGTGGAAGGGAAGAAAGGGGAGAAAATTGGCATCTTCCCCATCTCCTTTGTGGAGGTAAGTGTCTGAACAAGAGTTATATTCCTTTGATTGTTTTAAAATAAAGTCAGGCAACAAGTATCCAATTTTGTCCTATGGGACTTGTTATTTCAACTATTAATTCTAAGTCATTCTCCTATTCCTATCTTATCAGTAAGAATGTACAAACTGGAATGTGGTTTTTTTTTGAAATAATAATCATCCATGTCGTGTTATTTCAGATAGGAACAAGTTTTTTTTGTTTTATATAGTTCCTTTTTCCAAATTTGGTGTTTATTTCATATAATCAAAACAACAAAAATGAAATTTTGAATATGTATATATATTTGCTCAAGAATATCTTTCAATTCATTTTCGACTGCAGGGGTAGTTTTAGGGACTGCGGTTTGATCGAAACAAATTTATGAAATCGGTATCGATTTCCCCCTCATATTCCACTACTCTGTTGTACAATGATTTGATAATGGTTATATATAGAAATTACTCAGCGGCTTTGTTCAAATATAAGGTGTCAGAGTAGGCTAAATTTACGTAACATAACGGTCTGTAGATGCTAATATTTCTTTTGATATTTACTTATTATGGCGATGCATCCAAGTTTAAAGTGACGATTTTAATAGCTCGAAGACGACTATTGGGGGTATATATTGTATGGTAGACTTCGATTCTCGTGATCGTGTTCCAAGAATCAGAGGGATTCATGACCTATACAATACGTTTAAAGATTTAACTACATTTACAGCAAAGCCGTGAGGAGGCAATATTATATATTTTTTTAGTTTTGTAAGTCGATGCTGAAAATCAACAATGTGATCATTTAATTGACGCGATGGCCATTTCGTTAATTCAGTACTCATAAGGGGAACTTAAAATGAAAAGATTGAAAAAATTAAATGTCCCAAATGTTCCAAAATATTTTCGGAAGGGAAAAGTGCCTATATACCATTTATCATAAATTAAAAGTTTTTATTTAAATACTTTTTTATTATAATTTCTTGTAAACCGTGTAACATATATTCTTTTTAAACACTATGGCCAATTTCGGGGACAAATAGCCCACCTGCTTGGTCTACCACCTTATGACACACACTTATCAATAGAAAAACGAAGTACGTAAGCGTCAATAAATGTAAGCTGGAGACAGTGTCACTGTGGAGCCGTGGATGGTTTCGTATCTGTATTGTATAGAGATATTCACAAACGATGACATCACATTTAAAGACGACTGTGTCAATTTGTCAACTGCAATAGTAATAATAATTAACAACACACAAACAAATATGTGAATCATTAGCGTATCATTATATCACACGATGTGAAAGATATTTTAATTTTTACATGCATGCAGTTTTTATAAGCACGTGTATTGATCAGATAATCTGTTCATAGAGAATGACAACACATGAAAAAAATGAGCCGTGAACCCCTTCTACACAGTGGTAAAATCCTTTGTGAAGCAGAAAGCGTTGCAGTATCGTGGATGTTATAAGATGCAACAGTTCTTTATTTTAAAAAAAAGTGGTGCATTTCATTAAATAACAATATTCATAAAGGTCATATACAATGAGACTGTAACGCCTGACACAGTTGAGTATATTCCAAATATCAGCAGAATAAAACATACTACCAGGGTAGCATATCTTTGTACTTTTCCTGTTAACGTATCCGGCTTTATCTCGTCGTAGGAAAGCAAAAGTTTGGCACTTGTAGGCACGACTATTACTCCAAAGAACCCCCAGACACAGCCTGTTAATGACATCAACCATTCGAATTCTGGAACCAAAAGGGTGAAGATGCCTACAAAAGATAATATATACTTCGCTGATGCATTGTATCGACATGGCGTTAATTTGATATCACACTGCATATTTCATTGTTAAACTGTAGAACTGGAATGACCGATCCACAGACCTGCATTAATTGGATTTATGTTATACACGACAAAAATACAGTAAACATATAGTGATAGCGAAGTTTAACCAAGATGAATGACATAGTAACACTTCACTCACAGACAGCAACCAGGAAGATGAAACGAAAAACATATTCTCCGTAGTTTCGAATTAACTTCGAGGTGAATCTACTTTCTATCCTTCTCCAACCAACGTCAACGGGAACGAATACCACGACACTCGTTGTACAGTACAATGTGAGGAGGAACATGATCTTTAACGATTTGTACAACCTGGAAATAAAATAAAGAAAAGATGAGAAGTGGAGTCCTGTTTGTGCCGTTTGAAAATGAATATTTTTTTTTAACATCATTCTTCTGATTTGATGAGTGTTGTTAAATGTTTAGGTAACATTTATCTAACCGCTTCCGCCATGCTAAGGATTTCAAATACATATTATTTACTATTATGAAATCTGTTTCTGTATTTTAGACAATAAGTCTATTTACCGAAACTGACATTGCATTAAAAGCATCGACTTGGCTGGCATAAACCTTATTCATAAGCCCATTCCATGAAACATTGTATTGGAAACTTGAATTAATAAATACTTTATAAACTCGAGGATAGAACAAAATCACTGAACAATGCCAATTATTGAATTTTGTGGAAATGAAAGCTTTGTCAGTTATTTTCACCAGATTATAGGATATTGACTGAGACAAATTATATGTTAATATCACGTTAAAATTCCGTTGTATTCACTCCTCAATTCATCTCAACTGTATTTCTTAATTGATATATAAGAAGATTAATTATTTGCATTCATCATAAAAATACGAGATGGAACGTGATAACGTAATCAACAAGTGTTGCAATGGTCCAACAGCTGATATTTAGAATGGTAACATAAAGTCCATACACTGCAATATGCAATCACAAGTGACCAAGTCTTGGGCAAATGATAGCTTCGCTTCACTAGGCCAATACACATACCAATTATCGTTCGGGAGGTCAAGCAGATACATAACGTGCGTTAGTTCTCCAAATTTCAGATATCCGTAAAAACCACAGGCGGCATGAAAACATGTGACAACCATCATAACTACACCCAGCACTCCGTACCAGCCGTCAAAGTGTTTGGTTGTCCTCATCCTGCTACGTACTGGTAACACCTGGTATGAGAAAGTTTGCATCATATTACATATTCAGGAAGTGATGTACGTGACGACTCGTGCAATAACAATCTCTGAACATAAGGAACTAGTAAGATCTCCAGTGATTTCTATACGCTTAAAACGTTCTTCCAAACTGACGTATAGCTTCCGCTTTTTTACTGTCAATACACGTACGTTTTGTTCAATTCAACACCATTATCCTTACCTAAAATTTCTTTCTATTTGTTGTTTGTTTTCCCTATTTTTTGTTTTTTTTTATATATCAGTTCCTTTTGTTTATATACAGTTTCTGTAATCTGAGAACAGCATCTAAGAATGGGAGCGAACTGGCTTAATAATAATATAACCACTAGATCTGCAGACATTTGTGATGAGGATTAAGGCGATTCTATGTAAAGACAACCTCGGCGCAGACTTTCTCAGCCGGGCTATGAACCAGTAATTATAGGTTAAAGCCATAAACCTGCCGTTTATGTTGGACATTTTCCACATAAGTGTTGTCAGGATATCAAAAGAATATCTTTCCAGTTATAATGAGATAATGGGAAATAACAGATTCCTCTTATTCACAGGTTGTTACGGACATACTCTTAGAAAGGGGGAAGTGTCCTGGTATGAAATGTGTTTCTTTATTTTTTATACCTTTAGAATTAAGTTATATGTTTATGGACTAGCAATATATCAAGCGCAACTTGGCGGGAATTGAATTTGGTCGCTTGTTGTTTTATCCTGCTTTTCAATGTAGATATCGGCAGCTAAGGGGTTCACCTGTATTATGCCTGGTGGGATTTTTTAGCCAAACAGAAATAAGATCGATCGATCTCCCGGAAAAGGAGAAACCATTCACCTGGGCGGCGGGATGGTGTCAAGTGGTAGGGAAAGTGTCTATATATTGCAGTTCAGGGCTAGTTGTGGCCACGGAACAGTTCCGTGGTGAACGTATTATTGGGTGGAGCTGGGCATGGCTTGAGCCAGGGCAGTACCAGTTCAAGATACATTGCATTGACGAACGACCTGAACTTTATCCGGACATCTTTGTGTACGTCTATAGCTGACCACACGGACTATCCCTCTACGGCTCGATCAGTACATCAACGTGGACGGCGATATACCTGGGATTCACGCGCCGGGTCCCTCTCGTTATTGTGAAGTGGTAAAAGATACAGTAGCATCCAATATGTGACATTCCGAACAGAACTAGGTATTTGAACTGTGCATTGGAACTGTGGATTAGAACTGTTTATTTGAAAGAACAGTCATTATAATTTCTTAGATCATGTAATACTTAGTCTTACAGTGAGTTAGAAAGTTTTCAGTCACTATTATGTTATTGTAGTATGGTTATTACTTTGGACAACTAATAAATGGGTTATTTTGAATCTTCATATTGAAATATAATTTGCTAGTCATATGCTAAATATTGAAATACCTCAGTAACCACAGCAGTCAGTATTGTAATTTTTTATCTGGCTTGTGGAGTGGATTTTTGATAATATAGCACTTTATTCTTTGTTGAATTTTCGTATATAAATTTGTTATTTGAAAATGTATTTTCGGGTTTGTGTATTCCTGTCACTTGGCACCATTCCTTTGGCTTAACTCTACAATAACAGCTTCTTTCGTCCTGAATAAAATAATTTGTTACTCTATAGAGGTGCTATCCCTTTTAACCTGGACTGTCATCATCTGCGACTGAGAGTATCCTATAACTCACCGTTGATCATAGCTGGGATAAACAAGCAGCCAGCTATACTTGACAGATACAGTGTATATAGCTTTTGTATAACGAAGTCATACAACATCACCAAATGTACCCTAACTGTTAATAGTTCGTCCATAGCAAGTTCATCGGGGGACATATGTTGGTTTAGAACTCTGGTAGCTTTCGTTGTCTACCACAGAGAGAACCATCGAAAATAACTCGGCCAGCTTATAGGGTGATGCCCGTACACGTTTAAACCAATCACATCCCGATATAGCCCAGAGCGAGTGGATTGTGCGCACCTCAAACGTACCAACAGTGTGGTGACGGTAAAAGGTGTCATTGAAAAATACATGAAAGGTAACGAGATATGCCATATTGTCTGAACTAACACGACAAAAAAAGGTAAATACAACTAATATGCTTATATGAGTTGTTTAGAATGCGAGACAGCGAATATATTAGTTCTCCTTTTTCAAATTCAGAATAAACTCTTTTAGTATCATTCATTTCTATAAACAACAATGGAATTCGATAAACAACAATGGAATTCGATAAACATCAATGGAATTCTATAAACAACAATGGAAACAGAGCACTTACCACTCCGATTCCATCCAGTGTGAACATGATGCCATTTCCAAATGTTGTGAATGTTAAAAAATTAAAAGATTTAGCAGCTATTCTTGTGTTGACATCTGGTAGATCACGGCATATATATTGGAATGCTATTGCCACTATTCCTAGGAGGACAATGTTTGCTAGAGTAGATAGGATTGTAACTGATTTTATTTCCCTCGCCAGATACACTGGTATTAATAACACCGATATCATAATCATGATTAGCTGTGAATTCATCTCAAAAGCATCTCCCAGTAACTGAAACCGAATGTGTATCAATGATAATTATACTATTTGCTAATAATAGTACATGACTTAAAAAGCAAAACATAAATACAGCCGAACGCCTGTCTCATATGTAATATCTTTAACATTTAAACATTGACAAGTTATGAAACAATTAAAATATAATTTAATATTATTAAAAGGCTATCGCAAGCCCATGTAATGAATTACCATCATACGACAATGTACAAATATAAGTCTTTGAAATTGTTATCATGTATGCGTACGTCCTTAGAAAACATGGTCATCAAGGAAAGAATCTCCGCCAAAAACAGGAACTGGTTAAGCATTAAGGCAAATTCGACCATAAATCTGTAATAAAAACGAAATTGAAATATGATTAATCAACGATCACCCACCATTATTTCATCAATATATGTATAGTTTACACGTGTTATGTTCGATTCAACACCTTTATCTAAATCTTAAAAAAATAAAATCTCCTGTTTTTTCCCCATATCATTTCCTTTTGTTCATATACAGTTTTTGTAATCTGAGAACAGCATCTAAGAAATGGGAGCAAATGTGTAACTGGCTTAACGATAACATTACCACTGGATTTACTTTTGCAGATTTTTGGAATAGGTTTTTAATGTGCATAATACATAATTAAATAAAAGGTTTACCTGTATTTCTCTGCGTGAGGTCGCAAACAGGGAGGTCCCAGTTTCATACTCATCTCTGCTACACTCACAATATCTCCAAACCTCTCGCCAGTTCTGTAATGAGACTTAGTTACAAATATATCTACTTTTCCTTGCGGGTCATATTTTTTGCAAGAAATGACTCAATATAATTTACGATTCATAAGAGTCAAATAAGGCAATACTTATAATAATAATGATAAACTTAATTGAACGAGGATAAACATGTTTAGTCAAAGGCTTATCTACCACATGATCCTCAAAATTAGTAAAACATAATAATGGTTGGTTAAATACATCAATATATAAGAAGTATTGTATTTTAATATCAGAAACTCATATCAATTTTGAATTATCACAGAATGCACAAGCTCTGTTTGCACAAATTTAGCTAATTAAATGACATAATTCCTAATATACATAAATGATAATATAGCAAAAAGTAAAATGTACTAGGGTTATACGCTAATTTGGCGTGATTTCAAATACTTATGCAGATTTATGTAAAAAAAAATAAAAATTAAGATCCCAAAAAAACCCTTTACGAGTCTGCTCCTGAAAGAATTAAAATGTTGAATTTCTTTTAAATCAGTTGGTAGACTATTCCAAGCTTGAGCACCAGATGTTGAAAATTGTTTTGAATAAAAAGAAGTTCTGTGCTTAGGGACATTTTAATATCTGGTATATCCTGTGTGCACATCTTTAACAAGTGTTATATTATCACACAGATATTTTGGTATCATGCCATGAATACATTTGTAAAACATACACAGCTTCTTAAATTTACAAATTGTCTCATTAGGTAACCATTTTAGATCTGAAAACATACTATAAAAAGGTGTGTCATATGGTACTTATGTTGTAAAACATGTTCTGCCTGCTTTTGAGCTTACATAAATGTAAGACAATTTACCCATCAAATTTGCAGAGCAGCCAGACCATGCAGAACTACAGTAGATAACATGTGGAAACACACATGAGTTGTAAAATTTGATTCAACCCTGTACTGGTAAATAAGGACGAATGCACCGTGATAACCCTAACCGTTGTCTGATTCTCGATAAAGTTTTCTCAATATGCCAGGACAGAGAATTGTCCAGATGTACACCTAAACGCTGTTTTTCATTTTCTACCTGCTCTGCTTCAATGTCACCAAGCTTAAGGTCAGATTTAAAATCCGGTCTGGACAGATTTTGTTGTGATGCAACAATCATACATTTAGTTTTTTGAACATTGACAATCATTTTGTTTTCATTACACCATTTCAGTATTTACATTTTCTAAATTTGACTGAAGCACATGTTGTACATTAACAGGATAAGCCTAATAAATACTTGAATCATCAGCATACATTTCAGTATTTGCATTTACAGAAAAAGACAAATCATTTATGAAAGTTAAAAATAACAAAGGGCCTTAAATGGAACCCAGTGGTACACCATGTGTGATTTTCTTCGCTTCAGAAAAAGTTCCAGATAGATACTTTTTGCATTCTATCAGTAAGGTAAGATTTAAACCACAATAAATAATTGGTATCACATGCATACAACTGCAATTTGTGTAACAAAACAGAGTGATTCACTAAGTCGAATGCCTTTTTAAAATCAATAAAAAGTGTTCCTGTAAAAAGACCATCATCAATATTTTTGACCCAGGCGTTGTCAATATTTAATAAGGCTGTATCAAATGAATTTTTAAATCTAAACCTCAATTAAGTTGATAGAAAAAGTTTCAACTGAGTAAAAGATGACTGCATATCATCAAGTTGTGAAGTCAACTTTTCAGCAATTTGATAGGGGATAAGGACGTTTGTTTTGGAGCAACCTCACGAATAAGCTTCCATAAGGTTCTGGGGATTATCCAGATTGCTTTCTATAACATTTTCATAGAAGTTTGATTTTGCCTGTCGAATCATGTCTCCAACTTTGTTTCGCTGAACTTTATACTGGTCCAAGCTACCACAGCGTTTAACAAATGTAACTGGTCCCGATGATGTATGTTCGCAATGATATCATCATCCATCCTTTCAGGTTGACTCGCCTTTGTCACGCGATGTTCCTTTTTCGGAGCATTTCGTTAAGAACACTAACGAACAATTGTTGCCACGTAGACAGCGCCTCATCAACATCTTCAAACATTTTTATTACGAACCATGGGACAGTCCTTATTCCATCAATAAACAGTTTAGAATCGAAGTTCTTAAATGATCTATACTCTTGTTTATTGTGTTTGAACTTTGATTCGAAGGAATGCTAGCGAACAAAACAAACAGGGTAATGATCACGTAGTCCACATTAATGACATTTACAAGTCTAACATACTCAGGCTCGGAGACTTAGATATAATCAATAGGTGTCTCAGAGTCACCCGAGACGCGAGTTTGATTTGTATATAGAGCACCTCAATGTCTTGTTGTTCAAGGCCATTTCGTCGGGTGCAAGGCATATCAGGCTTTATATAAGTTGCTACACCACCATGGACGGTCTGCACGTTCTGTTCGGTAACCTTGAATATCAAGTTCCTCACTGGATAAAGTAGAAGATAACCTTGTTTATGGGACACACAGTAGGTCTACTGGTTGATTTAGTAAGTGTATGGATAGTTCATCAGATTTATTGTATATACTACGTATGTTCCAAGAACAGAGTCGGAATCCAGCGGGTTAATTGAATAATGTAGTTTTCAAATCTTCAATATTCCCATTGTAGGAATGAATTAGTTTGTTCCCAGTATAAAATCTGTATTTTGTTTGTTAACAAAGTCCGATAGTATCGCTGGGTCCCCACCAAGGGTAAAAGCTCCGATCACATATCCGTCAAGGCTGATTGATCATTCTCTCATCGCCAGTATAATCCCTAGTCTGACACAGGTAATAAACAATGTGTATTTACCTGTACATTGTCCACTACCGGAATTCCCCATACTGGATATTGCTCTACACATATTGAGCCTCGAGAACTATTAAGTCCAATTCTTGATCTGTACAGCATTAAATTACACACTCTAAATTGTTAATAAAGTTAAATTGGTATAACTTATCAGGGTAACGTGAGGTCTTTATTACGCTGAACGAAATCCCATAAAAGCTAATATGAACGCATGTGCATGATGCTACTTAATAAGAAATCCTCTGTTGTTGTATTTGATCTCCTAAAAGTAATTTTACAAATTATATAGGGCGCTATATACAAATGATGTATATTGCTGTATGGCTACTAGTTCCTATCTCCAAAGCTGAAGATTTCTCAAGGAGCAAAGTAGACGAAAAGGTCCAAAGGAGGTAAGTCCTATACAAATTCTGAGACTTTCGACTAGAATAACGGTCCTCATAAGATAACCGGAATTAATTTGATATGATTAATTCCCATTATCGTATTACTCCCCTGTTATGCAGTGAATACACCCACTTCATATTTCTTGACTTAGCGTGGACCGTGTGAACTTGTTGACGTTTTGTGAAAAATGTGTCTCCAAAATTCAGCTGAAGCTCCAGATTTGTACAAACCATTGAAAAAATGGATTAAATATTAATATTTATCCATGTTGTTTGAGCGATTAAAAAAACAATTATTTGTGACTATTTGTTATAGAAGAGATATATCTGACCTACATTTTGATAGTAGTACTTTGGTCATGTCATGAAAAGTCAGCTGATGCAATGACGGACGATGACATTATTTGGTTGAACGAATGAAAGGTCAATGTTTCAGTTATATGATAAAATGGATCTTGCATTCGTTTCCATGTCATATGAGGTTAATGAAACTCGTCATGAATATTTTTATTTTAGCTCGCCAAAGGATCGCCAAAATGAAAAACTTTGACTAGTTTCATAAATCTCATATGATATGGAAACTCATGTAAGATCCCATATATGTTAATTATTAATATTGACTTAAACCAACCTATCCATCAGACATTGCGTGCTGTCGACCAGTATTAATACGCACGCTTCATTCAGGAATCCGTAAATGAGAAGTCCACCCAATCCGGCCTATACATATATAACACAATTAAAATAAAGCTTTATTTACTATTGGAGATATTCGAACAATGTTAATAATGTCATCATGGTTTTATATTAACTATATTTTCATTAAACTGTTCACCCTACATCTTAAGCTGATTTAGGTGAATCCATGTCAATATCGTAATGCGAATCTACATGAAATGTATCTACTAATCAATCTTACAACACTGTCATAAAATTCACATTTCATATTCAGTAACAGTTGCACGTGAATTACAATTGAATAGATAATTGGCAGGTTAAAGGCGGAAAATTGGAAGATATTTTTATTCAATTAATAGCCGAGTTGTTGAAATCAAAATGAGGACAACGAAACATACACAAGCAGTTTTAAAGTATTTTCAGCTAAGGATATATTTTAACCTGTTTATTACTTCTTACAAAAATGGCAACATGTTATTCACAATAATGTTTTTATTTCTCTTATTGTTATTTCGGTATTTATAATTTAAATTTCCTCCGAAAAAGCGTTTTAAAAGTACCTATTATTTACCCATAGTCCCATTAGCTTGACCATATAAGGCAGTCCCAGAAAGCCCATACTGATGTAGTACGGGATAAGAAGCATCACTCCTTGCACGTCACTACGAGTAGAAAAAGAAGATAAGTCCATAATGCTTGATGCTGAAAGAATTGTACACACAGTAAAGCACATATAAAATATCAAATCATATGACCTAGTAATGTTTTAATAATTAAATGTCGTGTATGTATATATCTTATTTATAAGTACAATTGTAAATTGCAAATAGATATTAACATTTTGTTATTACTATACATTTATCCAAAAATTAAAAACTTTTTATTTTAATACTTTTATCGACATTGAAAGTATTTGAAACAAATTAGGAGGACTGACATAATTTACCTTAAAGTTTCCTCTTTATCCGTTTTGTCTAATTCTGTAAGTGTATTTTCTAGCACCGGCTCGTTGTTGGATCTATTATGACATTTTTGGAAATAAACAGAAGGATTATACGCATATTTATTTCACTCTTAAAAATTGTCATTTGATTACTTAATGTTAATTACTCTATTTATGTAAAGCTATAACAAATCCTCATATTCGATAATAACATTCAATAATAAAGCGACCGTTTTCATAAATGCTTCAACAATTATATGTAACCATGGTAGATGGCGCTGTTAAGCTCTTTTAAGAACCAAATCCAATGAATGCACGCCTATATGTTCCAATATATTGAAGTTACTGGAGAGGTTTAATAAATTCAATGTTTCTCGCATTATTTTCTCCTTTTGAATACTTTATTAACAGACTGTCAACTTGAGCGATTATTTACGTGCGTGTATCGCCATTCACTATCTTGTTTGTTAGTCACGGTCAACCGTGTAATACTTCAACTCACCTATTGATAGATTGGTTTAGAAACAAATCTTTAATTAAAAAAAGGTTTTCCGCATATGTTCCACAAAAATATTGGACAATAATATGATATTACAACAATAATTTCTAAATATAATTGCTATGCTAATACTCGCTATATATGGACAATATCATACCTGTCAGGGCGTTCTAAACATGTAGCACTATCTCCATGTCCCAAAACATGCTGTATGTGATCATGATCGTCATAACTTTGATAAGAAGCAGAACGTGTGTTACAGTGGTTTGAAGCCACCGACTCCGACTTGGTCAAAGCTCCTTCAGCATCTTTCTCTAATATCTGCAGTTCCATGTTTATCTTAAAAGTATCCGACAGCTTACTTCATGTGTCTCATCACCTTAGTATTAACGTTCCTTTAACAAAAATAACACAAACACGAGGCATATTTAGTTCATCCGCTTTCTAAACCTTTGATTATGATATGACCAAATGGGACAGCTTATTATTAACCTGTACGATAAGCGTGGCTTTTCGGTCTTAAGATCTTGAACCGCTTTTTTTTACGATATTTTATTTCCCATAATTATGTTTCTAACGTACGGTGTTTACATGTCCCAATGTTTCAAGGACTTGCTACACATATCATGCTTTTCAAGCACAGATGTACAAACCTGCAAAAATAGCTACCGAACGATGTAAATCGATGTTTTATGGTTGTCTTTCTCATTTCCTCACTCGATAATGTATTATGATTTATTTAATTACATTTCATCGTCACGCACGTGTACTATTATTTACCCGGTTTTACTATAGTTTACAATACGGCATTTGAATGCCTGATACGGAAATGACCACACGAAAATACGACAAGTTTTGGAGAAGAAAATGCCTCCTTACTTACTCCCCTTCCCAGAAATAACTCAGTTTCTCTCATTTCCCTGTGTGTAAGATAGAGCTGTCCAGGGTAAGAAATGGGTGTAGGAAATTTCAATCTTTCACCCTATTTCATGTGACCTGACGTCACAATGGCTCGATAATGACGTGACGTTACGAATTTGGAACTCTCCGATGCCGCATTGAGAAAAGGCGACGTGATGAAATTAAAAACCTTTTACGATTTGATTAATTTGCATGCAAAAACTCTGTTTGCCAATATGGGATATGCTTAATCCGACTGGCTGATTCGTTTTCGTTAAAAAACTCAGGGGGGGGGGGGGTTGATATTTTCAAAATGGTTAACAGTCCAACCGCATTTTCATGGTTTCTGAGCCTGTTCTGGTAGTTGGAATGAGAGAAAAATACTCTTTTATTCCCAAGGGTTTAGGATAAGGAAATTCCACCCTCGGGTTTAACCAAATTTGGAAACCCCTCGGGGGGAATTTCCCTATCCTACATCCCTGAGCATGAAATAGTCTTATAATCTTTTCATTTCAACCTTTTAAAGTATTATTTTTTAAATGACACCTTTTTTCATATTTTACCCTAATTTCATTGATTATTTGGTTTTGGTATCATTGTTGTTTTCTCAAAAAATACAACATAACATCTCGAATTCGACTTATCATTTCAGGTTTCTCACTAAGCATTTTGATTAACGTACTCCAAATATCGTCGTTTTATTTCATTTCATATGTTTTCATTTCATCAAATTTTATTGACAAGATGTCGTAATCAATTGGATTGAATAACAGGCAAAGCCTATCTAAATTCTCTCCGTCAAATGGCCAAAGTGGAATAAACAAGGAGACATACTATTTTAGACATGTTGCAAATGAAAAAATTAACACAAAATAATTCATATTAACACAAGGCTAAGGGGAAGTAACTCATGAAGGAAACATCTCACACACCTCATACACACTTACACACACATTCAAGTACATGTACAAATACATTTATTTCAGCATATATATACACTATCATAGACAGATATTGGCAGGTCACTGCTACCAACAACTGTTACAATTAAAAATAATAGATTCATTTATTACATATAGAGTGTAGTTATTTACAATGTCAAGATCAGTACATGTAATAGACAGTAGTCATGCTCAACTAGAATCTCCTGGATGTAATATAGAATATATAGTATATTTTTGTTTAACATCATGGCTTTAAGTCATATAAAAATTAAAACGACGGGATTTTCCAATAAAAATATGCACATCATCAAGTATTCTTCTATTTGTAAGCCCATCACAATCAGGACAGCCCTGGAGAAGAATGTTTTTATCAATGTGGTTGTGGTTTCCATAACTATTAAGAGAAGTGAACAAAGTTGTTCTTTGATTATTAAAAATAGGACATTCCAAAAAGTAATGAGATACTGTTTCATGTTCAGCAGAGCAGTTACAAGCAGGACTATTAGTAAGATGGTCATGGTGTAAATGATAATTTAAATTACTGCAAGAGTTTCGAAGTCGACATATATTAATACTTGCTCTTCGGTTACCTTCTGTTTTGAAAATTTAAACAGATTCACTATTAGAAATAATATCTTTATTCAAATATTTTTTAAATGCTGCAGGAGAGGGAGAATTAAAAAGATCAAAATTTGCAATGTTAATTGTCGTTTAAACTGAGTATTCCGAGTTTTTAACTTTGAATACTGAGATAACTTCAGATTTTTGCAATCCTACCCTGGAATTTTGCGATGTTTGCTTAGAAAAGTTAATCTTTATGAACATGTGTCGCTATTTCGTTCATTTTTGCAAATGCATGCACTCTAATGAAATAATTATGGTCAAAACGCTACCCATTTCCATTACATTCTGGTGTAGAAAAATGAAGGACTGGAACTTACCTTGGTCCACATAAGTCGCCTGGTCGGCCTCTCACTTTTAATGGGGATAATAATATTAGGAATCCTTGTCCTTAAATACAAGTTGTTGATGTAGTCATACAGTAAATTGATTTATCGAGTAAACCAATACAAATGAACCAACTAGAAATGTATCAATATATTTTCAACTAAAGCGCAAAGATGAAGCGAGGGCTACAATAGTAAATAAAGCATCTATTTTCTAAAAGTACTACATATAATATAGTTTTATGAAAAACATATTTATTTTGTTATTGGTTTAAATACATACAAGTTTTGGATCTTAAGTACACGATATATACACTATACCATACGAAAAATACCTCGACAAAAAGGACAACATTAAAAAATCCATGATTAATGATGTGATGCTAGTATTATACATCCAATGTTTGTACTACGTGTATTGTCAACATCCACGGCAAGGCTATGAGGAAGATAATGACACAAGACTTTACAAATAGAAGTGTGCCTTTGATTATTAAATATATCAAAGGGTAGACCAATTTCTCCTCTAAATCAAATCACCTTTTTTTTGCTACCGATTGTTATCATTTGGTTTCTTCGATGAAACCTATAGAGAATAATGGTTTCTCGCTGATTAACATATATTTTAAGATGTGAAAGATGTCAGTTCTATCAAGCTGATACATTCTTTAGGATGCGAAATTTTACTGGCAAAAATATAACCAATTACAGTTGTTTATGTTAATACGGAAGCGTCAAGTCAAGTATAAAAATCTACAAAAGTTTCAGGTAAAATTAAACGAAATTTATGACGGTATTTGATATTCGATTTTAAAGGAGTACTCTACTTGCCTGAGTTAAGACAAGATATACATCTGTGTACATCTGTAATCTACGGAGGAGCATTATGGTCACGTTGAAAAAATAAATCTGTTTTACATGTACTAACTCGAAATTTCCAGATAATAACTCAAAATTTCGAGATACTTACTGAAGCTAGCAAGTCGAAATTTCCAGTTATGTAGTAACTCGAAATTTAAGATGATAACTCGAAATTTCGCTAACTTCCTGGAAAAAATGTAAGATAATAACTCGAAATTTCGACTAACTTACTTACGAATTATTATCTGCAATTTCGAACTAATAAGTCGAAATTGCCAGTAAGTAACACGAAATGATTTTTGTACGTGGCCCTTATATTTTTTTTTAGTATTCAGATTCAGTAGGAACTTATTCCGAGTTCGGGGACTCATTGCTTATGCTGCATTTTCCCTCTCTCTTTCTCTCATTCTTTCCTCTACTTATGTCATATAACTTTTGGATAAATGTGTTAGCTATCTCTATAAATATCTCCTTGAGATGTAACTGGTGTATCTGTTGTACCGTATATACCGTACTTGTTGCAGATTGCTATTTGTTTATCGTATGATTAACATTTGATAGTAGGTTGCTATTTCATTGACTATATGAATTAGCATTTGATAATAGATGGTTGTTCTATTCACTGTACAAATTGACACTTGATAGTAGAAATATGTTCTATTTACTGTATAAAGCAGTTATTGATAGTCAATGGCTGTTCAATTTAGTGTATAAATTAGCTATTGATACTAGATGGCTGTTCTATATCCTGTTTAACTTAACTCTTGATAAATCATGGCTGCTTGAACATTTCTCGAAATATCTCATTGCCAGATCCTATACACGTGACCAGTCCTCAAAAACTCATGTAGACTGGTAATGCGGTGAATTTCGATTTCATAATATAGCCTTGCAACCTGTCCTAGCGCATGCGCAGTTAGACCGGAACGCTATCTGTTAGACAGCAACAGAAGATGACTGTTGACGAACGCTTCGCTTCCGTTGCATTAACACAAAAACATTGATTTGTTTAATCTATTTGGGTAAAGCCTAAAATAAACCAGCTATGGGCTTTTTTGCGGGTTGTAATGATGAGAAATGAACCTTAAACAGTTATTTTAACCGAGGACAAGCTGAGGTTAATACTACTTTTTCAGGTTCATGTCACATCATTTTAACCACCACAAAAATAATTATTATTGTATTATAGTAGATGGTTGTTCTTTAAAATGTATAAAATAAATCTTGATAGTTGAAGGTTGTTCTATTTACTGTATACATTAATATTTGATAGTAGAACGCTGTTTTATTTGCTGTTTAGATTAACATTTGATAGTAGATGGCTGTTCTATATATTGTATAAATTAACTGTTGTTAGTAGATGACTGTTCTATATACTGTATAAATTAACTATTGTTAGTAGATGACTGTTATATATACTGTATAACTCAACGCTTGATAGAACTTTCCTGTTGTTTTTACTGTAATGTTTTAAATTTGGTAGTAGATGGTTTTTTAAATTATTATGTAAATTAACACTCGATAGTAGATGGCTGTTCTATTTACAGTATAAATTAAGATATGATACTACACACGGATCTGCTTTTTACTGTAGGCAGACATCCATGTAAACAGGATTTCGGTTGTCTTCCTTGTTTATGACGACATTCGAAGATACAATAAAGTCGCGTATTCTACAACTAAACATGGCTGTCGAGATGTTACACATTTCATGTGAGACGATAACAGATGGGGTAATACACGTTTCGTGTTGTTCAGAACGTTATAAATGACGCAATTAGATTTGTTTTCAACTTAATCTATACAATTCCAATCTTGTTATAATATATCAGATATAGTGTCAAGACTATGGACACAACAAACTCAAGCAAACAACATAAATAACCAGCGCAATTAAGATGGATAGAATATTTAGATTGTGACCCTTATTAAAGTTCAAGGATAATTATAATCTTTCACTAAAGATAAAATCATGCTATTCAGAGAAAGCTGTTGAATAATGAAGAAAACTTTAACATATAAACACCGTATTTTGGGGAAGCAGGGATGTTACTATCAAGAAAGGAGCGGTAGGAAAATCGAAAACATCACGCTTAATGTACAATTTAATTGTAGAGCTTCCCGTAGGAAATGTTGTCAGGAAAAACCGAAGAAAACGGCTGAAACAAAAGAATCTACAGTTTTTTATTTCAAGTTTTAGAGGGTATATGCTATCTAGGTGGTCAATACTTTTTTTTAAAGATAGCATATCCTCTATATATCTGAATGTACACTTAAAGGACATGCCTTAATATCACATTATGAAACGTGGCTGATGGGAGGTCCTACATGGAGTGTTCGACGATAACAGCTGCAGTAACCGACGTTAGGCGTCGATCATTACGTTATATACACGGCAGTCAGAAGGCGAAGTGCTTAACCCACGTGGTGTATTCATATACAAACCTGTCATGATATGATTTCTGCATTGATTTATATTGATATTGATATAACAAAACTACAACAATAAAATATATTTATATTTTTATAAGAATCCGCTAGTAGTGGTGTTCAAGGCTGTCACAGGTTCAGAGGTAAAGGGCTGTTGACATGATCCTTGCGGGAATGTCGTAAATTTTTAATTGCGGATGAATCGTCTGAACTAAATTTGCTCGAAGTTCGACCGTCCTTAAAGCGGAAGAGCCCGTGTTAGGATTGCTCAGGAAACCGCTGGATATGGTTGTTGCATCTGCTCTTTCGAATTGTTCCTTAAAATGAAGACTCGAGGACATTGCTTGGTTGTCGTGTATATTAAAACCAAGGCGCCATTACATAGGACCCATTTCAATACATTGTCCAAATAACAACAGCTTTGTTTCGACTTGTACACACCATCGTTAGGTGTAGCACCAATTGTACAAGGCTTCTTTTTGACGAATGAATCCAGATTCTGCTTGTCACTTGTGATTGGAGGCCTAGTCTCTTATCGAGGTGAACACTTTGCGCAGTGCTGCTTCGTTGGATGGGGCAGCTTTAGCGGTGGTACATGTACATGTAGTGTGATGGTCTGGGAAGGTACTTATATTGGTAGCTATACCTGACAAGTTGTAGTGGCTGGGAATTTTAATTATAATTTTAAGAGTTATGGGTATTCTTGGAACCCTGCTGTTTTCTGGATAAACAGTTGGCATATTGAATACCTACGCGTGACCTAGGAAATTCGGCTTACCTTGATTTCCTCTAAAAACTAAATTAAAGAAGATGTGTTTTTTCTATATTTAGGTCACGTCAATACATTTACACTGCAATATTAACATGGTATTAAGAACAAAACTGCAACAAAAATAGTAAATTCATAACTCGAAATTTCAACTAACTTAAATTGAAATTTCGAGTTATTATCTTGAACTTTCGAGTAAGTAAGTCAAAATTCCGAGTTATCATGACATTGTGAGTTAATTAGTCGAAGTTTTGAGAAACTATCATGAAATTTCGAGTTATTAAGTCGAAATGTCGAGTTATTAACACCAAAAATGAAATCTTTTTCTTTTCGTGGCCCTATTTGTCCTTCGTACCTATGCAAGAATGTATCTTGTGTACATTAAAGAGTAGAGATTGGAGTAAGAGCATTACTATTGAATTTGAAAACTAGAACGTGAAAATACTTTGTCCTTTATATCTGTTCTTTATATCTTCTTGTTCTGATATGAACAAATATCTTGAGTTTGTTTTTTTGACTGGTGACTGAAAAATGGCTGAAAGATAACGATAATAAACTTTCCTTAAAAAATAGTATGCGTAGCCTAATCTCCATGATCATTGATTCATCCAGTATTTAAAGGATTACAAATAATACAAACTAAAACAAATTATGGAAGAAAAGACGGATTGACGTGATGTTTAACACATTCTTTGGCTTGCACTGTCGTATGCACTGTCTGTACTTCTTCTGTAGTTATATATCTTATCAAATTGAAAACAATCGATACTTCTCGGGTACAAATGTTATAAAATGATTTAATAATCATGCACGAAACCTGTTGCGTTAAATCAATAATACAATGTTGTATCTATTTATAACGTGTATATTCTATTTAGAGTAAACTTTGCACTTCATAGGATACATATTGTATCCTACCTGATCAGCAGGATACAGTAGATAAGACTAGGCTCCAAATTCGGTGACTGGTTGGAAGTGCTGAATGGCCTCTTCTTTTTAACATTTTTAAAAATGACATGTTTTTATATGTAAAGTCATCAAAATTGTACAATTACGCCGATGACAAGACTATAAGCGATACAAAAAGAGACCCTCGAGTTTTAAAGTCAAATCTAGAAAAAGATTGTGTACATTTAATGGAATGGTTTGAATCAAATCATATGAGGGCAAATCCTTAAAAAATTCAAGCTATATGCTTAGGAAGGAGATTTGTTGATGTATATATATATTTTAATATTGGAAATGTAAACATTGAGCCAGAAGCTGTAGTTAAACTCCTCGGATGACATTTTGACTCCGTGTTAAATTTTGAATTTCACGTGTCCGAACTATGTAAAAAAGCCACACGACAAGGTAGGAGTGTGATATACAACCGTTTTATTGCCTCAAATTTTAATTACTGCCATTTAGTTTGGCATTTCACCAGTATGAAGAGTGTTCAGAAATTTGAAAAGCTACAAGAGCGTGCCCTTCGTTTTATCCACAATGATTATGTCTCCTCTTTTACTGAACTTTTGATATTATCAAACGCAGGTTTTTCACATGTAAGAAGACTTACGGATATGGGATGTGAAGGTTTTAAAATTTTGAACAAACTTTCTCCTGATTACATCCATTCAGTCTTCGAATTATAATATAAGACAGGAACATGCAGCAAAGATGCCTAGGGTTAGAACAGTTAAGTATGGACAGAAATCTTTCACATTTGAGGCTGCTAGGGTGTGGAACACTCTCCCAAATAGGTAGACAACCTTTCGGGATTCAGGAGAATGATCCACATCTGGAGTGGACCCATCTGTAGCTGTTCAATCTGTCGCACCTCTGCTGACTGACGTTTAGCTATTTTAGTGCTAAAATTAGGTTTAACATTTTTAGGTAAATTGACTGTGATATGAATTGCTGGGATTCATATTATATTTCATGTATTGCATCAAATTCACTATTTATGGTACTATTATTTTTCTCTCTTAATCGTATTCTTCTTTACCATATGAAATTCCGTTTTTTTTAATCCACACTATATCAGTGTATATCATGTCAATGTTTACCCTTTGCTATATTAGCATGTATGTATAATACACTTGTATAGAGTACAGGTAATGTTTTAACATTCATTGTAGAAACACATCGTTCATAAACATGTGTCAAATCTTTAAATGCTATATAAAAAAACATAATATAAATAAGTGTCAAGCCTTGTGATATTATTAAAAAATTGTGCAATTAATTATCTAACTTACATGTGACATTACCGTGTATTTTTCTGTAATGTAAAAATTGTCCTCCATGCTATTTATAATAACTCATTGCTACTTATACTATTACATTATGTTTTTGTTATTAGATATGCTTGTGTTTGTCGCAAATATAGTTCTCAAGAGTTAATGTTCCTTGTTGATATGTATGCGAATCTAAATAAAGCTGATTGTATCTTGTATCTTGTACTCATTAGTCCTACATATGTATCAATATTACGTAATCATTTAACAAATGTGTAGAACTGGCCCTTGCCTTCGCCCCCATTAACCTCCTAGTCTGTCTCACAACTGTTAGTAACGTTCGTGTGCGGTCGAACAAATGAAAGAACAACGAATGACAGTCCACCTGTTGCGTCAATTGAAGAGCTACGAAACAATGATGAAATAACTGAACGTACACAATGAGACATGGAGTCATTATATACAACGTTATACACTTATAAAATTATACTCAGTGTCATTCGATACACAAGTAGCAGGTTGGCTAGTTTATAGTGTAAACAGTTGTTTTAAATTCATTTGTGAAATGCTTTCTATATTATTAACACATTACATCTCCAGCACACACGCAGGCATACACACATAGGGAGATATTAGTCAGGTGGTATAGAACTAATAGTTAGCGACTGATAAGGCAGCTCCTACGAATTCCTCAAAATTATATTGATTAACGAAAATACGAATTGTATTAACTGTATATATATGTACTGTGGAGCGCTTGAAAGTGCCTTATATTAGCTAGATTAAAATAATAATAATGATAATAATTCGAGGTTCCTTTTTACCAATTCATCACAACCTAGATTGTAGGACGTCTCAAAGCGGGTCACTAATTATTATCCGTGGTTATAAGGCCTTTGCAACCAGCCAATTTTTTTCACAACTCACTGTGGAGCATACATCCGGTGCTGGCATTTCGGCGCTCATAGCTGCTTGTAGCATTCAACATTTCCAGCACTGCCCAACCACGTAATCATTTACAGCTAAGTAGACTAGAACAAGGGTAGTCATGTATCATATTCAAAGATACAACACAGTTTCGTGACGTGACTCGCAACCGCGACCATTGAGTCACGAGTCCGGCGTCCTTCCACTAGACTACCGTGCCTCCTTAAATAATATTCAAGTGTATTCTGAACGAAAATAGTAATGAACGTATATCATAATTATATTTGATCTAAAGAAAAAATGTCGAAAACTGTATAAATCGGTAATGCCATGCCAATATATATTGACCTGTAACGTGTACCTTGTTGTACCTGGTAACTTTCGGTGAATGCAACACGTTTTGGCTGTAACGTCAAAGGTTCAACAATTGTAACAGCCACAATGTCAGGCGAGACCGCGAACAGTCATACAACATCAGATAGCGAATTAACAAGAGTTTGAGAAAACAGGGCATGCTGTAGACGGCATCCAGCCATATCATATTTGCCAAAACAGTGCATTGAATGGAAACCCAAATGGCGACTCTCAAGAGGCTGACACAGACTGGTAGCATTGCAAGTTTCTGGACTCTTACTGATAGGTTTGCATTATAATCCAATTAGCGGGAAATTTAATAGCATTGTGCTCCGTGTTGTTGAATAATCATGTTTATTCTTTATGTTGATAAAGATAAAAAGTTGATTATTTTATTATATATGAAAAACTCCATGTTAAATTTTGAATTTCACGTCTCCGAACTATGTAAAAAAGCCTCACGACAAATTAGGAGTGCGATATGCAACTGTTTTATTGCCTCAAATTTTAATTTCTGCCATTTAGTTTGGCATTTCACCAGTATGAAGAGTGTTCAGAAATTTGAAAAGCTACAAGAGCGTGCCCTTCGTTTTATTCACAATGATTATGTCTCCTCTTTTACTGAACTTTTGATATGATCAAACGCAGGTTTTTTACATGTAAGAAGACTTACGGATATGGGATGTGAAGTTTTTAAAATTATGAACAAACTTTCTCCTGATTACATCCATGATCTTATAAAACTTAAGTCTTCGAATTATAATATAAGACAGGAAAATTCAGCAAAGATGCCTAGGGTTTAAGTGTTAAGTATGGACAGGAATCTTTCACATTTGAGGCTGCTAGGGTGTGGAACACTCTCCCAAATGAGTTCCGGAAGGTAGACAACTTTCCGGGATTCAGAAGAATGATCCACATGGAGTGGACCCATCTGTAGCTGTTCAATCTGTCGCACCTCTGCTGACTGACGTTTAGCCATTTTAGTGCTAAAATTAGGTCTAACATTTTTAGATAAATTGACTGTGATATGAATTGCTGGGATTCATATAATATTTCATGTATTGCATCAAATTTACTATTTATGGTACTATTAGTTTTCTCTCTTAATCGTATTCTTCTTTACCATATGAAATTCTGTTTTTTTTAATCCACACTATATCAGTGTATATCATGTCAATGTTTACCCTTTGTTATATTAGCATGTATGTATAATAAATACACTTGTATAGATGACAGGTACTGTTTTATCATTCATTGTAGAAACACATCGTTCATAATATAAGTGTCAAGCCTTGTGATATTATTAAAAAAATGTGCAATTAATTATCTAACTTACATGTGACATTACCGTGTATTTTTTCTGTAATGTAAGAATTGTCCTCCATGCTATTTATAATAACTCATTGCTACTAATACTATTACATTATGCTATTGTTATTATGTATACTTGTGTTTGTCGCAAATACAGCTCTCAAGAGCTAATGTTCCTTGTTAATATGTATGCGAATCTAAAAAAAGCTGCTTGTATATTCTAACTTGTACTCATTAGTCCTACATATGCATCAATATTACGTAATCATCTAACAAATGTGTAGAACCGGTCATTACCTTCGCCCCCATTAACCTCCTAGTCTGTCTCACAACTGTTAGTAACGTTCGTGTGCGGTCGAACAAATGAAAGAACAACGAATGACAGTCCACCTGTTGGGTCAATTGAAGAGCTACGAAACAATGATGAAATAACTGAACGTACACAGTGAGAAATGAAGTCATTATATACAACGTTATACACTTATATATCTATACTCAGTGTCATTCGATACACAAGTAGCAGGTTGGCTAGTTAATAGTGGAAACAGTTGTTTTAAATTCATTTGTGAAATGCTTTCTATATTATTAACACATTACATCTCCAGCACACTCACAGGAATGCACACATAGGGAGATATTAGTCAGGTGGTATAGGACTAATAGTTAGCGACTGATAAGGTAGCTCCTACGAATTCCCCAAAATTATATTAACGTAAATACGAATTGTATTAACTGTTTATATATGTACTGTAGAGCGCTTAAAAGTGGCTTATATTAGCTAGATAGGGCGCTATATGAAATATTGTATGTTATTATCATCACTGATGAAAATAATAATAATAATAATAATTCAAGGTTCCTCTAAACCAATTCATCACAACCTAGATCGTAGGACGTCTCAAAGCGGGTCACAAACTATTATCCGTGGTTATAAGGCCTTTGCAACCAGCCAATCTATTTCACAACTCACTGTGGAGCATACATCCGGTGCTGGCATTTCGGCGCTCATAGCTACTTGTAGCATTCAACATTTCCAGCACTGCCAAACCACGTACTCATTTACAGCTAAGTAGACTAGAACAAGCGTAGTCATGTATCATATTCAAAGATACAACACAGTTTCGTGACGTGACTCGAAACTGCGACCATTCGGTCACGAGTCCGGCGTCCTACCACTAGACTACCGTGCCCACTAAAATAATATTCAAGTGTATTCTGAACGAAAATAGTAATGATCATATATCATAATTCTATTTGATCTAAAAAGAAAAATGTCGAAAACTGTATAAATCGGTTATGCCATGCCGAGATATTGACCTGTAACGTGTACCTTGTTGTACCTGGTAGCTTTCGGTGAAGGCAACACGTTTTGGCTGTAACGTCAAAGGTTCAACAATTGTAACAGCCACAATGTCAGGCAAGACCGCGAACAGTCATACAACATCAGATAGCGAATTAACAAGAGTTTGAGAAACCAGGGTATGCTGTAGACGGCATCCAGCCATATCATATTTGCCAAAACAGTGAATTGAATGGAAACCCAAATGGCGACTCTCAAGAGGCTGACACAGACTGGTAGCATTGCAAGTTTCTAGTCTCTTACTGAGAGGTTTGCATAATAATCCAATTAGCGGGAAATTAAATAGCATTGTGCTCCGTGTTGTTGAACAATCATGTTTATTCTAATTGTTGATTAAAATATAAAGTTGATTATTTTATTATATATTATATATAATGAACATAAATCCAGGAAACGCCTAAATCCGTGTGAAATTTGAATTTAAATGTATGAAAATGTAGAATTATATATATTTATGTATTCTGTGAATACCTTTTATTAATAGTACCAAAACATGTTGATTGAAACCTCAGTACAAGATTCAGATAAAAGAAAAATAAACAATTTAAATAAGGCATTGTCATGGTCAACTGTCAACATTTTCCCATCAAAACCCAACTTTTAGTCGAAGTTTTGAGATATTATCTTGAAATTTCGAGGTATCAAGTCGAAATGTCGAGTTACTTACTCGAAAAAAGATAATATGTTTTTTCTTCGTTGTCCTAATGCTCTTCCGTACCTATGCATGGTACCAATCAAACCTTTAATCTTAGGTGAGGGAGGGCAGTTGCATTTCTTTAAGTAAAAAGTCATATCGATGAAGAATGTATCTTGTTTACATTAAAGAGTTGGGGGTAGAGTAGGAGCATTGTTATTGAATTTAAAAACTAGAACGTGAAAATACTTTGTCCTTTACAACTTTTATTTATATCTTCTTGTTCTGATATAAAATATATATTGAGTTTGTTTTATTGACTGGTGACTGAATAATGGCTGAAATATAACATGAAGTAGTCCAGTTTCAGATTATTGATTCAGCCAGTATTTGAATACAAAAGATTACAAATAATACAAACTAAAACAAAACAAACTATGGAGGAAAAGACGGATTGATGCGATGATTTGACAAATTTCTATGTGTGCACTGTCGTATGCAATGTCGGTACTACTTCTTTACCTATATACCTTATCAAATTGAACAATTCCGACACTTTTCGGGTACAAAGATTTGATAAATCATCTATGAAACATGCTGCGTGAAATTAATAATACAATATGGTATTTGTCACATTTTATCTCCAGCACACACGCAGGCATACAGTGATAGGAGATATTAGCCAGGTGGCATAGGACTAATAGTTAGCGCCTGATAAGGCAGCTCCTACGAAATCCTCAAAAACTGTATTAACTAATGTATATGCTAATTGTATTAATTGTATATCTATGTACTGTAAAGCGCTTTAGAGTGGCTTATGTTAGCTAGATAGAGAGCTATATATCAAATGTTGTATATTTATTTATTTATTTATTTCATGTATGAACTATTTAGAGTTAATTATATATTTTGCTAGTCCTACCTATGTATTAAAAGTATATTATGATGTAACAATTGGGTAGAACTGGCACTTACCTTCGCCCCCGTTAGCCTCCTAGTCTGTCTCACAACTGTTAGTAACGTTCGTGTGCGGTCGAACAAATGAAAGAACAACGAATGACAGTCCACCTGTTGGGTCAATTGAAGAGCTACGAAACAATGATGAAATAACTGAACGTACACAGTGAGACATGAAGCCACTATATACAACGTTATACACTTATATATCTATACTCAGTGTCATTCGATACACAAGTAGCAGGTTGGCTAGTTAATAGTGGAAACAGTTGTTTTAAATTCATTTGTGAAATGCTTTCTATATTATTAACACATTACATCTCCAGCACACTCACAGGAATGCACACATAGGGAGATATTAGTCAGGTGGTATAGGACTAATAGTTAGCGACTGATAAGGCAGCTCCTACGAATTCCCCAAAATTATATTAACGTAAATACGAATTATATTAACTGTTTATATATGTACTGCAGAGCGCTTAAAAGTGGCTTATATTAGCTAGATAGGGCGCTATATGAAATATTGTATGTTATTATCATCACTAATGAAAATAATAATAATAATAATAATTCAAGGTTCCTCTAAACCAATTCATCACAACCTAGATCGTAGGACGTCTCAAAGCGGGTCACAAACTATTATCCGTGGTAATAAGGCCTTTGCAACCAGCCAATCTATTTCACAACTCACTGTGGAGCATACATCCGGTGCTGGCATTTCGGCGCTCATAGCTACTTGTAGCATTCAACATTTCCAGCACTGCCAAACCACGTACTCATTTACAGCTAAGTAGACTAGAACAAGCGTAGTCATGTATCATATTCAAAGATACAACACAGTTTCGTGACGTGACTCGAAACTGCGACCATTCGGTCACGAGTCCGGCGTCCTACCACTAGACTACCGTGCCCACTAAAATAATATTCAGGTGTATTCTGAACGAAAAAAGTAATGATCATATATTATTATTCTATTTGATCTAAAAAGAAAAATGTCGAAAACTGTATAAATCGGTAATGCCATGCCGAGATATTGACCTGTAACGTGTACCTTGTTGTACCTGGTAGCTTTCGGTGAATGAAACACGTTTTGGCTGTAACGTCAAAGGTTCAACAATTGTAACAGCCACAATGTCAGGCGAGACCGCGAACAGTCATACAACATCAGATAGCGAATTAACAAGAGTTTGAGAAACCAGGGTATGCTGTAGACGGCATCCAGCCATATCATATTTGCCAAAACAGTGAATAGAATGGAAACCTAAATGGCGACTCTCAAGAGGCTGACACAGACTGGTAGCATTGCAAGTTTCTGGACTCTTACTGAGAGGTTTGCATAATAATCCAATTAGCGGGAAATTAAATAGCATTGTGCTCCGTGTTGTTGAACAATCATGTTTATTCTAATTGTTGATTAAAATATAAAGTTGATTATTTTATATATAATGAACATAAATCCAGGAAACGCCTAAATCCGTGTGAAATTTGAATTTAAATGTATGAAAATGTAGAATTATATATATTTATGTATACTGTGAATACCTTTTATTAATAGTACCAAAACATGTTGATTGAAACCTCAGTACAAGATTCAGATAAAAGAAAAATAAACAATTTAAATAAGGCATTATCATGGTCACCTGTTCACATTTTCCCATCAAAACCCAACTTTTAGTCGAAGTTTTGAGATATTATCTTGAAATTTCGAGTTATCAAGTCGAAATGTCGAGTTACTTACTCAAAATAAGATAATATGTTTTTTCTTCGTTGTCCTAATGCTCTTCCGTACCTATGCATGGCACCAATCAAACCTTTAATCTAAGGTGAGGGAGGGCAGTTGCATTTCTTTAAGTAAAAAGTCATATCGATGAAGAATGTATCTTGTTTTCATTGAAGAGTTGTGGGTAGAGTAGGAGCATTGTTATTGAATTTAAAAACTAGAACGTGAAAATACTTTGTCCTTTACATCTGTTCTTTATATCTTCTTGTTCTGATATAAAATATATATTGAGTTTGTTTTATTGACTGGTGACTGAATAATGGCTGAAATATAACATGAAGTAGTCCAGTTTCAGATTATTGATTCAGCCAGTATTTGAATACAAAAGATTACAAATAATACAAACTAAAACATAACAAACTATGGAGGAAAAGACGGATTGATGCGATGATTTGACAAATTTCTATGTGTGCACTGTCGTATGCAATGTCGGTACTACTTCGTTACCTATATACCTTATCAAATTGAACAATTCCGACACTTTTCGGGTACAAATATTTGATAAATCATCTATGAAACATGCTGCGTGAAATTAATAATACAATATGGTATTTGTCGCATTTTATCTCCAGCACACACGCAGGCATACAGTGATAGGAGATATTAGCCAGGTGGCATAGGACTAATAGTTAGCGCCTGATAAGGCAGCTCCTACGAAATCCTCAAAAACTGTATTAACTAATTTATATGCTAATTGTATTAATTGTATATCTATGTACTGTAAAGCGCTTTAGAGTGGCTTATGTTAGCTAGATAGAGAGCTATATATCAAATGTTGTATATTTATTTATTTATTTATTTCATGTATGAACTATTTAGAGTTAATTATATATTTTGCTAGTCCTACATATGTATTAAAAGTATATTATGATGTAACAATTGGGTAGAACTGGCACTTACCTTCGCCCCCGTTAGCCTCCTAGTCTGTCTCACAACTGTTAGTAACGTTCATGTGCGGTCGAACAAATGAAAGAACAATTAATGACAGTCCACCTATCGCGTCCATTGGAGCGCTACGATAAAACAATGATGACATTACTGAACGTACACAGTGACCCATGAAGTCATTATATGCAATGTTCGCCACTTATAAGTATACTCAGTGTTATTCGGTACAAGTAGCAGGTTGGCTATTTTATAGTTGTTTTAAATTTATTTGTGAAATGTTTTCTATATTATTAACACATTACATCTACAGCACACACGCAGGCATACACACATAGGAGCTATACGCCAGGTGGCATACGACTAGTAGTTAGCGCCTGATAAGGCAGCTCATACGAATTCCTTAAAATTGTATTGATTAACGTATGTGCTAATTGTTTTAATTGTATATCTATGTAATGTAAAGCGCTTTAGAGTGGCTTATATTAGCCAGATAGGGCGCTATATCAAATGTTGTAAAATATTATCATTATTGATGAAAATAATAATCATAATTCGTGGTTCCTTAATACAATGTACCAGTGGGTCACACATTAGTATACATGGTTTTAGGACCTTTGCAACCAGCCAATCTATTTCTCAACGCACTGTGAAACATACATGCGGTGCTACCATTTCGGCTCTCACAGTTACTTGTAGCATACAACATTTCCAGCAATGCCCAACCACTGGACTCTTACTGAGAGGTTTGCAGAATAATCCAATTAGTGGGGAATTAAATAGCACTTTACTCCGTGTTGTTGATCTAACATGTTTATTCTTTATGTTTATAAACATATAATGTTGATTATTTAAATATTAATTATATATAATGAACATAAATCCAGGAAACGCCCAAATTCGTGTGAAAGTATAGAATTATATATATTTATGTATTCTGTGAATACCTTTCAATAATAGTACTAACACATGTCGATGGAAACTTTAGTACAAGATTCAGATAAAAGAGAAATATCCAATTAAAATAAAACATAAGCATGGTGATACGTCACCATTTTCCCATCAAAACTTCTGATACTTAGTACAGGTCAGACACATAATCTCCAGTAATTGCTATTAAAGCTTGTAAGAAATAAACAACTTAAGCAGGAACAACGAAAAAAAGATTATATAGTAAAATAAATGAACTGTCGACTGTATACCACTAACATCTGATGGTAGATGGCTGAAATGTCGACTGTATACCACTAACACCTGAGGGTAGATGGCTGAACTGTCGACTGTCTACCATTAACACCTGAGGGTAGATGGCTGAACTGTCGACTGTCTACCATTAACACCTGAGGGTAGATGGCTGAACTGTCGACTGTATCCCATTAACACCTGAGGGTAGATGGCTGAACTGTCGACTGTATCCCATTAACACCTGAGGGTAGATGGCTGAACTGTCGACTGTCTACCATTAACACCTGAGGGTAGATGGCTGAACTGTCGACTGTATACTACTAACACCTGAGGGGAGATGGCTGAACTGTCGACTGTATACCACTAACACCTGGGAGTAGATTGCTGAACTGTCGACTGTATACCACTAACACCTGAGGGTAGATGGCTGAACTGTCGACTGTATACCACTAACACCTGGTAGTAGATTGCTGAACTGTCGACTGTATACCACTGACACCTGAGGGTAGATGGCTGAACTGTCGACTGTATACCACTTACACCTGGTGGTAGATGGCTGAACTGTCGACTGTATACCACTAACACCTGGTGGTAGATTGCTGAACTGTCGACTGTATACCACTAACACCTGAGGGTAGATGGCTGAACTGTCGACTGTATACCACTAATACCTGAGGGAAGATTGATGAAGTGTCGATTGTATACCACTTACACCTGAGGGTAGAAAGCTAAACTGTCGACTGTATACAACTGATACTTGACGGCAGGGGTAGATGTTTGCTACGGTTGCTTTATAGATTACCACCTTATTGCATTTAACGGATTGACTGACTTTGTACACTAACACTGGATTGAAGGTTACTGTTATTGACAGCACTTACACTGGATCGCAAGTTACTGTTATATTGAAAGGATCAACACATGATGGCCGATGGTCGATATATTGACATCATACTACTAAGATCTTATGGCAGATGCTTTTTTTCTTTCGACAGTATACCATTTAGGCTTAAACGTAGTAGCGTGATTTACATTGAGATGGAAACTAAAATTGATTGGCAAAACACAACGTGAAGTGCAGTTCTGAATAAAAGATATATTTTTCAAAATAGGAGAAGAAAGAAATATTTATTATAAGATCAAAGCGGCGCTTCATTTTAAATGAAACGCGTTCTAAAGTTAAAGATTTGAAATGGAAGGCAGTACTTATCAAACAACGATGTTCATTAAGGTCATATATAGTGTATATATCGAGGATATCCCAAAAATTAGTAAAATATAGCATATCATAAGAGTAGCATTTCTTTGCACTGTTCCTGATAACGTAGCGGGTTTCATCTCGCCATATACAAGCATGAGTTTGACACTTGCGGAACGATTATTGTACCGATGTACGTCCAAAGTCAGCCTGTGAATGACATCAACAACTCAAATTCCGGAACCAACAGGGTGAAGGTTCCTGCAAAAAATAACATATGTTATTATTGTACCAGAATTGTTTTTAAATTTATTTATTTGCATAGAACACATACGTTATCACAATTTATATTTTATGTTAAAATAAAATAAAAGAAGTAAAATTATAAATCAATAATGTTGCGTTCAATGTAACTATATCTTACTTTTTACAATATCCGACATAATGTATTTACTTGTATCGGTATCAACAACGTAGAAGCACTGCACTCACAGACAAAACCAAGCAAGATAGAGCGGAAAATATATTCTCCGTAATTTCGTATCCTCTCCGAGGTGAATTTACTCTGTATCCTCCGACAGCTTATATCAACAGGAACGAATACCATCAGACCTGTAGTACAGTACAGGGTCAGGAAGAATAGAATCTTCAGCGATTTGTACAACCTGGAAAGCAGATAATAGGTAGATTATAATATACGACATTCAATTGAACAACGGCATTATTTTCATATTCCAGATAAGAAGAAGAATGGTTATGAAAGTATACGTATAATGTCAACGCCTGATCCTGTAACATATGCGGAGCTAAGTTCAATTACAACTATATAGGACCACGAAAATATTGTATGTACTCCAAACCGATTGGAGAGATTTGTCGATGACACACAAATTTACATGGTCATAAAACCACAGGACAGTTGGTATACAGTCTCAGAAAGTCTGGAAGCTTGTATGACATATATCAGTATCTGGATGAACGCCACCATGCTTAAACTTAAACAGGAAAAGACGGAACTAATCGTCTTTTCCCCAAAGTGTCAGCAAACAATGGCTCTCCAGCTCAAGGTTGGTGCCAGAACTATTGAGACTGTTCCAGATGTTAAAAACCTAGGGGTATACTTTAACAGTTCTCTGAACATGGAGAATGAAGTGAACGCTATTGCCAAATCCTGTTACTACCAGATCAGGAACATTGGCTGTATTCGGCAGTTACAAACTGCAGATGCATGCAAGACTTTGGTGCATTCACTTGTTACCTCTCGGTTGGATTTTGGTAACGCCCTGCTCTGTGGTATATCTGACAAACTAACTAGTCGTCTACAGAGGGTCCAGAACACTGCAGCACGGCTAGTTACTCGTTCTCGAAAGAGAGAGCACATCACACCTGCGCTTTATTCGTTGCACTGGTTACCTGTACGATACAGGTCGCAGTACAAAATTCTGGTATATACAAGGCACTGAATGGAATAGCTCCTTAGTACCTACATGAGCTTGTTACCCTGTATCAGCCGTCAAGATCAGTGCGGTCGGAGTCAGAAACTTTGTTGTGTGTCCCAAAATCTCGTACTGTGACCTACGGAAACAGATGCTTTGGGACGGTTTCGGCTACGTTGTGGAATAGCTTACCATCTGCTATTAGGAAGTCAAATACCCTGGCCAAGTTCAAGAGGGACATACAAATTCACCTCTTCACGTCTGCATTTAGAATCCTTGCAAAGACGTCATGTAAATACCACCCCTTTTTTTGTTCAATTAAGTGCAAATTGCTTGTTAAATGTATGCAACTGATTGCAAGCCTTTGTTGTTGGTTTTCACAATTATAACCATTACTATTATCCATATGTTGTAAAGCGCCTTAGAGTAATTTAACAAATTATATAAGGCGCTATATAAATGTTGTATATTATTTATTATTATTATTATTATTACAAGCTAACCGGTAATAAGATTTATATATATATATATATATTTAATGCCGCCGTGACTATTCTCCATAATTATGATTATTGAAGTTTTAAAAGAAACTGTGGTTAGGTATACATGTAGCAAACACTAGTGAAAGCAATTTTTTTTTTTTTTTTTATAAAAGCAATGGATAAAGTCTTGAGTGTTATCAGCCCAATAGAACTCAAAATATAAGTAGTGAATTTTATAAACTGATTCTCTATTCATATAGTAACAGTGATAGAGACCTAACACCTGGGCCTGGAAAGTTATCCCAAGCAGGCACTTTCTTTGAGGAAGCACTGTATAAAGTCAAGAGTGTAATCAGCCCAAGAGAAATCAAGATATTGTGCATTAGTACATTAAACATATTTTCTATTTATAGTGATCCATTGACCTTTGACCACTGGACCTGAAAAGTTATCCCAAGCAGGCATGTTCTTCCAGGAAGGACTAGATAAAATCAAAGTGTAATCAGTCCAACGGAATTCGAAATACAGTGCACAAACTGATGTTCTATTTATAGTAAGTGACCTTGACCTCTGATATCAAAGGCTGAAAAGCTATCCAAAAGGTTAGGCAAACGTTTTATTACACTGCATAAAGTCCATGTATGTACACACACAAGGTTTTACATTTAAAGGTGATAAGTTGACTTTAATATTCATGTTTTTTCTGTATGTTATTACCATCTCCATAACATATTTGATGAAGTTGCTAAGTGTTTAAATTGAATCAGTTGATGATTTTCTATGTATAAAGTTTGACCAAAATCCGTGAAAGAATGAAGTTGCTAAGTGTTTACATTGAATCGAGACGGGACGGGATAATTTTCTATATATAGCAAATGTGACCTTGGCCTTGAAATCCCTGATGTCCGAAGTATACCCAAACTTGACCTTTGTGTAAAGTTTGACCAAAATCTGTTAATGAATGAAGTTGCTAAGTGTTAACATTGAATCGAGATGCGACACGACGCAACGGGACAGGACGGGATGCCGGGCGCCGCACCAGGGCCAAAGCTCACTTGTCCTTGGCAGGTGAGCTAAAAACAGATAGATGGACAGACCGAAAATCTAATTACTAAAGATGTGCAGGGGTCCTAACAACAAATTGTGTAATTGAATTGGAGATTCCCCCTTGTGGACCCCACTACTCCCCCTAGGGAGCCAGAGTATTATAAGAGAGACTCCCTGCTAAACGGCATTCAGTCTTCTTAACCAAGTAATGCTCCAGACCATTGGTTTGAAAACATCATCAAGCCATACAGAAGGACGTCAAAGGATGTACTGTATCAGGTGATTTATGTCCTCGCAACAGCCAGGGTCATATGAGGACAGGTGTCACCTATAGAAGAAAGCTGCAATTCGAAGGAAGTGCATGTATTGACGGAACAAATACAGTTACTTATAAGAATTTCCTATGTGCAAAGGGCTATAACTCCAGGAAAACTAGAACATGGACACTGGATTCTAACTCAAACTGTAATCCATTATTCATGTATACTAATTTGCAAATAATATGGAAAACAGTTAATAATGAGAATTTCCTATGTGCAAAAGTGACATAACTCCAGTCAAAAATGGAATTTTAATACATGGTTCAAACTCTGTAATCTATTATGATAAAGCCACAAACAAAGTTTCAAATTGATATGGCAAGCGGTAGCGAAATAAGTCCAAACAAAAGTTAATTTTGATAATTTCTTATGTGCGAAGGGCCATAACACCAGCAAAAAAAGGAATATTTATACGAGGTTTGAACTCAAACTGTAATCCATTATGATAAAGCCGCATACTAAGTGGCAAGTGGTAACGAACAAAGTATGGCAAACAGTTAATTATGAGAACTTCCAATGTGTGAAGGGCCATACATGTAACTCCAGCAAAAAAAATAAAAATATTAGCACGTGAGTCAAACTTAATCTGTAATCTATTATGATTAAGCCACATACAAATTTACAAATTGATATGGTAAATGGTGGCGAAACAAAGTCTGTAAAACTTAAATGTGACTGCCGCCGCAAACGACAATGTGTGATGACGGACAGACTGATCCTGTGCGCCATGCTTCTCAGGCGGCACGACCAAGGAAGGGCAGAACAGTAAAGAAGGAAAGGAAAGATTTAAGATCCCAAGTGTGTTGCAATTGGGGCAGAAGATCTATTTTTGTCTGTTCAATGTCCCCCAAGTAGTAGACATGAAAGAAAATCCCCGATTCTTCAGGGGGCGAACTTTTAGCCCCCCCCCCTCCCCCATGTACATTGTATGTAAATTATGTTTTGATAGCTTCAATCGAGTAGAAAATTGTTTGATTCATGTAATCTTAAAAAAGAAAGTAAAGGGGACATAACTCTTTATGTAGACTCCAATTTGAGTAATTTGATCTGACAGATCAGTCAATTCAAGAACTATCTGTACACCAAATTCAAGAAGAATTACACATTATTATATGTTTCGCATGTCTGAAATTGTCAGTATGGTAAGTTTTAGACAAAACTTTCTAAAATTTCTGGATATTTTTTTCCAAAAACAACGGAAGAAAATCTACATTTTAAAGAAAGTAGTAGCTATGGGAGCACCCTATATATGTTATAAACATAAAAATATTTGTACCTTGCAAAACAATAAGCAAATTTCGCAAAACCACCAATTCTCAAAAATCACCTAAACATGACATATTTTATCTAAAAGGAAACTTGGAACTTAAAGAAGTAACAAACTATATCCGATATATAACAGAAAAAAAGTGAGGAAATCATGTGAGGGACACAACTCACAGAAATATTATCCAAAGGAAGACAATCAATCATAACCGCACAAATACTTAGAGTACATAGCAAGTGTTCCTAGTTTAAAACAGAGAGTATGAGTATTACTTGAAACAAATTTTAAAATCATATAAGAAATAATTATCAGGGACACCATCTAAATGAAAATTAATTGATTGATATAACAGTTGAGATGCATTAAAAATCCTCCCCACATGGAAAGTAAAACAAACATTATAGTAAAATGTTCAAATTTGTCGTGCATGGTGTCAAGTTTCACCTTTTGGCCTTTTGTAACTTTCAGCTTTCTTCGCAAATTTTGTGCATTTTTTAACATCTCCCATTCTCATCAGATGTATATAAAGTGCATAACAAATGGAAAAATAAAAATATGAATGATAAACTGGCAGAATAAGATGTATGGGAAAGCTATCAAAGGGGCACAATTCTTCAAGTTTATGAAAATCCAGCCCTTACTTTCTTCTATTTTTAGGAAGATTCCATACCAAAGTCAAATAACTTTGACTACTGCAACTTCTGACAGGTCAATGACCCTTGATAAGACTTATTTAGCTGTCAAAAATCAGACCAAAAAATACTGCAGTACAATTTTATGTCAACTTACATATAAGTGAATTTTAACACCACTGTAAATATGAATGTTGAACAGAAATATTTTAACATTTAAGCTAACACATTTTTATTTAAAATCCTTTTAATAACAGATTTAGGGAATGAAGGGTTTAAATGTTGTTTGTTGATGTTTGTGGATCGAAGAGATACATGTAAAACATTTTTTTAAACACAGTATTCAAAAAGATATGATTAAGGTTTCAGACTCTTTTTGGTTATCAGCATCTTGTGAGGAAACTCCATGTATTGTAGCAGAAAAATGTCAACAAATAACATGAAGTGTAGTGCAGTTGATATAGAAAGCTCAATTCCTGCTATATATTTGTAGTAAAGTTGTCAAAGAATCAGATATTTGGCAGACCTTTCTTATACATATGACTTTAAAGTGGTTGCGAGGATTTATAAAACCCAAAAAACAAACTGATTCCTATCCCTTATTCTGTCTTTGCGTATTGCAGAGTTATCTTCTCTTGTGAGCTGGTATTGATTGTTACATCATATGTTTGTGAGAGTAACGTCATCAATTTTCGAGAAAACGACGTAATTATCTTACACAAGCCAATGATGTAACAATCAATACCTGCTCACAAGAGAAGATAACTCTGCAATACGCATAGACGGAATACCGAGAAAAGTGTGGAAATATAGATGAACTGAAGGTATTGAAAATAACGTCAGGTAATTGAGAAAAATGGACTCCCATCAAAATTTTACATATTCATAATGTGTTTATACAGACTCCCTTAAGAAAAAACACATTTTAACATGTTTTCAGCCTTGTTCTCTAAGCTTTCAAATTATTGAACATAGCACAGGGACTTGGCACAAATTACCATCCTATGATCCCCATTTTTTATATCATACATTATATAATACACATATATTAGAAACTAATACCAAGTCCCTGCGCATGTAAATAATAATGGCGGCGCCCAGTACCAAGTTGCCTTGTCGACTATATGTCAAATACATAGGCGACCACTGCTGAAATAATCTTGAAAGTTTAAAGTTTTGCTAGTAAAGTATCTATGCAAGGTGACAGGGGAGGGAAATTAAATACAAGGCTAAATCTGCCAAGGTTGAATAGTACAAATTTAAATTATAAACCCTTGGCTATTAAAGATGGTGAGATAACGAGGTTAGATCGTAAAATAAGATGTGTCTTCAGCAGTATGCTCCAGTGAAATTACACTATAAAGTCAGCATCAGTCCTGCACTATCACAAGGAGACAAACATGAACATACCATAGACTCCAAAAACACAAATTAAATATGCACAAACTCACCACACGCATGCATCTAGCAAATGGGGGAGGCCATCCTTAAATGACCATGTATAGCTGTTGATAGGACGTACATTAAACAATACTAAATCAAACCTGAAGTTAATTTTGACATAAAGATCTTATTTTATGATAATTTCATGGAAATGATGACTTGTTATTTTAAACAAATGATTTGTTAATTTCAGCTTGTATGCATTGTATGAATGTTATTTTAATAACATTGTACCGATATGAATCCATGATTGTTGAAGTGGTGCTTTATTTGAATTTAATACATTTGATGCTCTACTACCTGACCTGGAATGCATTCGTAGCCATACCGAGACAATACAATACTGTGGTATAACTGAATATATATTCTGTACATAGTTTGAGCGTCTGCGAGACCAGCTGTTCTAACTTACAAACGTCAAGGTGACAAGAAATAACATGAGAGAAATGTTTTTGCCTTTTGACAGGAGCTGTAGGCAATTCACACTTTTCAATTTGTACTATTCTTCTTTTTGGATAACGACGTTTTATTCTGTAAGCGATAAATACATCACTGGCGTCAATCCGAGCAGCATCAATACTAAAAACGCCTTTTAATATTAACGGCTACCAAACCCTTGCTCCTGGTTACAAATAAGTGCTATGTCCCAATCACCTGCCCTGTGGACTGGCTTTAAAGGAAGTTGTTTTAGTGCCAAATTTTGTACAGCATGATTATTTAGCCTCTTTATCTTAATCCTTCCAACGTAGGTATCTTGTGATAAAATTTGTTGTTTGCCTTACACTGTAACAATGTTTCAAGCTCCTGAGAGCTTATGTTAACTATGACATACATTTAACGTAAAATAATGATTCTTGTATCTTTTATTTTGAAGTAACATGCCACTATGCTTTTATCCGATGATTTTAAGATAAAAAAAAACCACATACAAGCTTTTAATCACGCACTTTTCCTCGAATGCGCCTACGTATACTCTTCGGCACGATGAAGGACACAAATTAAGGTATACTGTTGATGCCGACATGTACAAATGTATGTAAACTGTAAAAAGAAAGTAGGTCTGTGCGATCGCAAACATTTGATGCTGATATTTCCACATAAATGTCAGTTAGTACTTGATGTGATAGCAATGGATTAAACGAGTGTTACCTTGTGTTGGATTCTAGCACATCAGTGTCTCAATACATACGGTATTAATCTGTTAATGTTCGATAACGGCTGTTTATTATTACTGTCCTGATTATGTTGTGAGCTATTTCCGGGTCACGTTCTCGTATCAAGTGCGCTTCCTGTTACGTCATAAAATGCAAAATCTATTTGATATTTATTAATAAAAGATAGTTTAATGAATAAACTAGTTAACAAAAACAATATTAATACATTGAATATTATTATCTTGAATGTTTGCGAAGCAGACGACGTTTGATCATTATCTGGAAACTAGATTTTTTCCCCAAAAAAATGTGTTTTAACGTTTGAAAGAAAAATGTTTGAAGGGGAAAAATAAATTTGTTCTTTTATGAATTAAAGAAAGTGATACAGAAAAGAAATAAAGTAAATAATTGATAGTAAATATATCAAAAACATCATACTTAGAGAGTATGTTCTGGGCACGATCGTTTAGAAGCTTCGCAATACTTAAAACTCTTTCAAACGCGCATCAGCTCGAGATTAGGTCCTGTTTACGAAATGGCGACTGGAAGTAGCAAGGCGGATTAAATTGGAATTTAAATTGCGTATATTTCGGCAAGTAAACATTGTTCACAAAGCCCATGTGGTCTGTTCATCTAATTTAGTCAAGATGTACTCAGAACAGTCGTTGTTTAGTCGCTAGGGTCATTAACAAAATAATTAGTATTAAAATACCAGTTTATTGTAATTATATAAATATTGCTTGCATGAATTGCTCTCAAAACCGTTCTGCTAATTTAGTAATGTTTCATTATGTAACTTTCTTGTCATCAGATCATAACACACATGACATTTCTTTAACGTTTAACACCTTTGATAGTTTAAAAAAGAGGCTGTAGGTTTTCAAAATTTCAAATGCGATAACCAAAACAGATCAATATCTGGGCACCACAAACTTTACACTGCACTTGACGTACATGTAATATCGAAAAGGGCCTAGTATGAAAATATATGATTTACTGTAACCAACAGATACATGTATAAAGTCCCTATCAACACTATTGCAATATGCACTTTTCCCTGTTTTTGGTAATTTGGAACTTTTTAAAAATATTTTCCGGTTTTGGTTACACTTTAAAACCACTGACGTGTCATAAGAGATACCTTACTAAAAAAAAATCTAGTGAGTGACCATCTATCGAAATTACTGATAATTGTAATTACCGTTATTTCATCGACTCTTGTCATTGATATTTGAAAGTTTTTAAAATGAAAATATAATATAAAAATACCAGTTATTTAATGGCAGGTCAAGCAGATACATCACGTGTGTCATTTCTCCAAATTTCAGATATCCGTAAAAACCACAAGCGGCATGGAAACATGTGACAAACATCAAAGCTACTCCCAGCACGCCGTTCCAGCCGTCAAAGTGTTTTGTTGTCCTCATCCTGCTACGTACTGGTAACACCTGGTATGAGCAAGCTTACAAATATGCATTCTATTGATGAAAATAATGTTTAATTGCTATTGAACATTTCAAAATTCAAAGCAAAGTCTCAATTTCTGAACATAAGACATCACCCGTCCCCATTGGATGAAAACAACGATCGGTTAAGGAATAGCATAATAGGTATTTGTAACAAAGACACAAAAATACGCATCGAACATATCTTTTTAATTACATACAGTAATTTAGAGAATAATATTCAGATTGTTTGTTTGGAATTCCAGAGGCCGTGTTCCTTTCTCTAAAAGTATCAAATATTTGGTGCTTAATATGAGATGTTCATAATGATTAATGAAAAAGTTTCAGAATTTTTTGGATTCTATAAGCTAAAGGCAAGAAAGTCGTAACTAACATGGCATAATAATGTACATGTAACCGTAAAAATTGTCAATGTGTACGTAGTAAACCATGCAAGAGTGTACAGGGACAGCTAACACACTGATCTACTAAAACCCACAAAGCCTGGGGTTTTACCAAGTTTGAAAACCCCTCAGGTGGAATTTCCCTTTCATACACCCCTGGGCATGAAAAAGTCTAAAATGATTAACTAACAATTCACTTTTATTCAGGCGTATTTGGTAAAACTGGAATTATCACTCTGTAAATTTACCTGATGATATTTGGGGTGAGTTAATTTAGCTGTAAAAACAAATCCTCTTTTTTCCAAACTTAAAAGTGTATTTATACCTTACATATTGGAAATACTGAGGTTCATCAATGCTTTCCTCTAAACACGAAAATAGCAGTAGGTAGCGTTCATCCTCAACGAAACTATTTCACTCTGTTAAACAGTAGAGATTATAACAATGGCCATGACCTCAAAATATTTGTTGCAGATATAATGGCGTATTTTGTTGAATTTAAAAAATAACACACATTTGAATTATTAATAATTCGAGGTTTTTATATACCGCGTTATCACAACCTAGTTCGTAAGTCTTCTCAAAGCGGTTCACAAATTATCATCCGTGGTTATAGCGCCTTTGCAACCAGCGAATATCTTTCTAAACTCCCTGGGGAGCCGGTGCTGCCATTTCGGCGCTCACAGCTAGCAAATAACAATTCTAACTGCCAAACAACGTACTCATTTATAGCCGAGTAGACTGGAAAAAGCATAGAAAAGTTTCAAAGATACAACACAGTGCCGTGCCGTTACTCAAACTCGCAACTCTTCTGTCAAGAGCCCGGCGTCCTTCCACTAGGCTACCGTGCCTCCGTAACAAAAAAGCACCATTTGCAGCAGAAAACTTACCACCCCAATGCCATCCAGTGTGAACATGACGTCGTTCGCGAATGTGCATCAATCTCCAGAGCCTCTCGCAGCATCTAAAATTCAAAAGTGGGGCATTGACAATTTTCAAATGATAATACATGACATACAGTTGAAATTTTAATATATCCATAATCTTTCAGGTATATTGAACGTTGTAAAGTTTATGTGGCACTAAATGTATTAACAGTTATGAAACTACTTCACATAAGAAGGAATAATATAATCATAAAAATAATCAATATATTCATATCCCTTGTGTTATTTCTATTTATTATATGGCCATCACACTGAAAAGCTTTCATCTTTAAATTTGTAGCTTGTATACGTACGTCTCCTGCAAACAGGGTCATCAAGGAAAGCATATCCGCCAAAAACAGGGTCATCAAGGAAAGTAATCCGCCAAAAACAGGGTCATCAAGGAAAGCATATCCGCCAAAAACAGGAAATGGTTGAGCCATAAGGCAAATTCTACCATCAGTCTGTAATAAAGAATGATGTCAATATCTATTTATTTTTGCAAGCACTAACTTTATAAAAGAGAAATTGCGACACTTAAAAATAAGATTAGTTTAAACGATATGCTGTTTTTAACCATATAAGAATGATATATTGTTTTTTGCGTTTAAACCAGATGTTAATATGTTGATTTATTTTGATCAGGTATTTCTTTTTGATTACAGACAAGAATATTTACTTGTATTTTCCTGCGTGAGGTTGCAACCAGGGAGAACCCAGTTTCATACTCATCTCCGCTACACTCACAATATCTCCAAACCTCTCGCCAGTTCTGCAATGTGTGGTGATTGGTTCCAATATTATTATGTGTTTGTATGTCATTTTAATAAACAAATTTAATCTTGCATTTTGTATGATAGACATAAAATTGTAATAGAGTATTACAATAATAGAGTATCACTATGATAGAATTACATCAAAACGATTTGATCTCTTGACGTGATTGAAATAAAATCCATTAAACTAATATGAACATAAATATTTCATTATAATTTCTATTTGAATATGGAATATATTAATGTGTCCGTTAGACACTGTGCGCTGTCGACCAGTATCAATATGCATGCTTCATTAAGGAATCCGTAGAATAGAAGTCCACCAAACCCGGACTGTTTATCCAAGAATGGCCACATAAAATCAGGATGAAAAATGGTAGAGTTTAGTCAATCCTATGATCAATCTCTATAACACCGACGTTTGTATGGAATCGAGTATCCATTTATGTTGACCTCGCTTCATGTATAGGTGTAATTCCTTGCATATGCTCAAGTGTATTAATGTTACATGTATATCTAATGTTGTTTTATATATAATTGTAATATGTTATAGTGCGAAGTATTTAATGTTTGTTACTGTAATTGTTATGCATTAAAGTATTGAACTGCTTTCAGTTAGCATTCATAGGCCATATGAATGCCAACTGGACAAATGCAAATTCAATGAAGGGCGCTATCGCTTCATGTTGGATTTGCTTTTGTCGAGTTGGTATTCATACTGCCTATGATTGCTAACTGAAAGCAGTTCACTTCTTATATTTACCATTTTCGGAATCTGTTCATCTCATTGAAATATCAATTACACTTATTATTATTCAGCATTTCGTTGAAATAAGGTATGTATCGTGTATGCTTGTTTAATGAATAGAACAGCCATCGCCCAGGGAGGGTCAGTGGTATCGAACGTAACAATTATGACGTCATAATAATGATGACGTCAACAATCTGTACATGGCATTCATAGCCTATATAAATGTCAATTGATATTGGTAGGGTTAGATCCTGAAAATGCCATACGATGGTAAATATATATATATTGGTGTTATATGTATATATTGGTGTTATATTTTTGTGGCTATTGTTATAACATGTGCGGGTGTATTGTTGTTATATGTACAAGGTATTATTGTTCGAATGTTTTTTTTGTATTCTTGTTCTTATGGGTTTTAACTATAATGCTTTACATTATAAAGCCCGATATGAATACTCCAATACTGGTTACCGGATGCGCATGTGAATAACCGTTTAATTATTATTTGAAAAAAAGCCATATTCGAGAAACAGTTTTGGATTTTGATTCAAGTCAAGTTATTCTTTTCCTGGTTACTGATCAGTTTATAAACTGTAATATTGGTTTCAGAGTGACACTTAAGTCAATTTAAAGCAAGTATTAGTCTCATACGTCTCGTAATTACCAAAGGATAATGTGTTAAGGCCACTCACTATGGGGTTGTAAAAGCACCTGTGACTTGAACTTTGCTTCACATTTTTCATATTTCTTCCAAAAAGTGTAAAACATTCGTCAAGTGCTATAATTTGCCAATTGTAAATTTATTTGAGAAATTTGTGAAATAACATCTTTTGCGAAAAGTATCATAGAGTACATGATTTACCCACAATCCAATAAGTTTCACCATATAAGGCAGTCCAAGAAAGCCCAGACCGATGTAGTATGGGATAAGGGGCATCAATCCTTGAACGTCGCTACGAGTTAAAAACATAACATTAACGTAATGTATTCATATGAGAAAGAAAAATTGGCACAATAAAAGGAGCCATTAAAATTATACATTATATAAGGATTAACTTGAATATATCTATAATGTTATGGAGCTATAACACAGAAAACGGAGTGTACTCTAAATAACCTGCGAAGCGGTTTATGATGAGAGTACACTCCGTTTTTTTGTGTTATAGCTCCATAACATGAAAAATATATTCAAGTTAATCCTTATATTTGAATCTACTATACACTATCCCTGTGGAAATCCACTTTTATTGATGGACTCTTTTCTCTCAGAAATTATTATGCCGCGATATCAATCAATCAAAAGCGACGTTACAAACGGTGACGTCATTCTTTTTCTTTACGGGCTGATAACATATTTTTTTAAGCCAATGAAAATGCTTGTTACAAGCAAGATTAAATTATATCATTATCGAATAGAAAGATAACTACCATAGTCCACAGACTCATTAAACAAATGCTGTTGGAATTACATACGATAAATGTATGATAATGAAAACGTTGAGGCCACTCATCAAAACACACTTTCGTGGCAAATAGCTGATATTTTGATCAAATATAAATGTATATACAACTTAATTTGATTTATATGAATAAATAGAAAAGAATAAAGAACTATTAAAATTATTAAATAGGAATTCCTAAATGAATGATTCTTGCTTAAATAATCTGAATGATTTTATATATTTATAAGATGAAAACCGTTCGGCAGAATATAACTTACCTTAAATTGTCTTCTTTATCAGTCTCTTCTGGTTTTGTCATATTGGTTTCAGGCACAGGCAAGTTGTTGGATCTATTTTGGCAGTTTTGTACATTTAATACATTTTTGTCCATGAAAACAACTATATAAATATTCAAATGGATGCATAGAGGGATTAAATCTGGACTTTCAGTGTTCATGCAAGTATGAACAGGGAAACTTTACTTACACACCACATGAGCGGCCGTAGCGAAGTGAAGACCATTCATGTGAAGTGTGAAATTAATTCACCTCAGTCGATACTTTCTGATATTGTAAACATACAGATGGATGCCTTTGTCGTCACTGCTTTAATCACTGTGCGGACCCATATGTGCCATCGAAATATTGTCAGTTTGAGCTTTGTCAGATTGATATCGTCGGTTCGTCAGACGGCAGAATTGTCACTGTTGTTAATAAGGTCAATTGCCGTTTAAAATGATTTATTTTTAAATTGTTCTAATACTTCGGATAAACAATCAGACAAAGATACAATAATAATATTAATATAGTTTATTTTACAAACAGTAGATCTTGCAGTTTTGTTCTCGGCGAGTTTAATATAGGCAATGGGAGACAACTCAAACGACAATGAAATTGCTAATTGAAAAATGAAGATTTGGAAAATTTTAAAAGCAGTCCCATGAAAACAAACAGCCGTTTATACTAATACTAACAGCTGTTTTTTGGGTTACATGTACTACTATTAACCAATCACAGAACCTGTAACAAAGCACAAAATCATATTTGGAATTAAATAAGCATTAGCCATTAAACGAAACACTTACTTATACTATTAGTATACCGAAAGATTAATTAATTTCACGTACAGCAACATTACCGTAGAAATTGTGTTTTTGGGTAATAGTTCTATTACATAGGTCATAGGAACCGTGACACTTTTATGTTTTATGGTTTCCTTTACTTTTCGTGTTTTCCATTTTTTCTCGTGTATGCTTAGAATGGTTTTTTCCTAGTTGTCATTGCTTCAACAAATTGGGATGGGTGTGTGCTATTTTCATGCGAATAATATGTTTTAAGGGCACTCCTGTTTTTTTTTTTGACAAACCATCATACCTTAACTCATTAACATTATTACACGATCGATCAGATGTTTGCAATACTTTTCTCTATACCCACCAAACACATTGATAGGAACGTACATATCTGCTGCAGGGTAGTTTTAATTACAGCAAACCCGTTTAATTGTGGATCAAACTAATTTTTTTTTGTTCCTAGGCACGGGTGTACCTGACGTTACCACTCATAAAAGAACTGGACTTTGGCAAATGACGTTTTGTATATCAGTTTAGCTGGATGACTGCACACAGCACTTAGTTTTGACGTGTCGTACATATTACATGCGTTCATGATGCGTGTAGTCGTTATGTCGAACAGTCGTGTGTCCCTTGTTATTGACATTTGTTACACTGATGTATGATTCGATACAATAGGCTTAGCAATGTTACGGAAAAATAAGGAAGGTTTGTATTGATAACCATTATATTACACTCGCACTTTCAAAAACGTATGATGTCTAACCTGCGAGTTTCACAACCCGGCGAGTGAAATAACAGTTTCACACCTCGTCATGTGAAGAGACCCGGGATAAACACCAAGAGGGAACCCTGTTCATCTATTCCACAAACTATCATGCTCAATGTTCGGTCACAGAGATGTTCATTACCAAAATAAATTTAAATAAAACTAAAACAAAACCAACAAAAACACAAAAACAGATGGCAGAATTAGAAACGTTTGTCACATCGCATACACATAGTGTTATGTTTTCGGAATAAATTACCTCTAGAAAGAACAGATTTACAGCCGTCTACTAAAGCAAAGTGGAAAGAGAATTTGACGCTGAAATGCTTCAGAGCATATTTTATTCTAACGCGATTCGTTTGCTACGCGTGTTGTGCATGGATATCGATGGCTTTCTAATCTGCGATATAATCCACCCAACGTACTTAAGTCCCCCCCCCCCCCCCCCCCCCCCCCCCGTTTCTAACCAAAACATTATGGCGTCAAACTCGCCTCTGAATTCCTTCTAATAAGGCTAGCAGCCAACAGAACAGAAAGGACCGATGAAATGTAATTGTTGAATAAATTGCAAAGTAAGAAGTAAACAATCCTCCATTTATTGCTAAAACGTTCGTTTAGCCCTGTGTAGTCATCTAGGTAGAGGAAAGGAAAAGAGTCATCTCTCATGTGTCTTCACACACCCAAGCAAATAAAAATCAGCGATTTTGTCGATACGCACACTTTGGAATGCATACTGAGATAGAGATGTAATACTTTGATCATTGTTAATATAAATATGTCATATAAACTTTGGTAACAGGACGTTCACGAACAATCCAAAAAGTCAGCCTCGTCAACATACAGATCAAGATCACCAGTATGGGCTGAGCCAAATGACCGACTTTTGAAAGCTTCTTTCTGATTGGTCAGTCCGCTGCAGATTGACACGTTATCAGAATAGGATACAGAGTACTTTACTACGTACTTATAGAAAGGGAATACAATGTTTCTAAACATATTAGCGTAGTACATGTGTTACATTGTAATGTGTGTTAGAATTGGGATAGTACGTTGTTTTTCGTGTCTATACTAGCGAGTAGAACATATATATATCTCAACCTATCGGCTCGAGTTCAAACCAAATTTCATGGTCTAATTGCCCGTATAGCCACTCAAAACAACGTACCATCTCCTAAATATGTCATAGTGTTATTTAAATGAATACTTTATATGAACCGTTCTATAGTATTTTATTCTATGTTGCTCTCTTTTAAGTGTAAGTCAAAATGCATATAACCATGTTACAGTCGTTGTTATACCTTTCAGAATGCTCCATTAAACATGCGTCAATATGTCTCGGACCCGAATCGGTAGGCACATCTTTATCAGCATATTGTTGATAAGATGCAGTTCTTTTGCAAAAGAACTTTAATGATACCATCTCTGACCTGGTCCCCACCGTTTTTGAATCAGACTCTAACAATTCAAGTTCCATGCTCATCTCATACAGTTTGTGTGTAGTTCAGTTACCTCAGGTACCGTCAGACTGCAATAAAGAATGCATTTAAGTTAGCAGTACATTTCTCAATAACAGGTTTGTCGCGCAATCATGTGTGATTTTATTAAACGTCATTGCCAAATACTTTGATTGCAACGTTATTTGAATTAAATTCGAAATCAGATAATATAATATATTCCCCCTACAAATACATTGATTGTAGCTACACTTTTATAAATGTTTGCGCTAAGTTGAATAATGTGTTCGTGAAAACCTGCCGACGTTTAAGTTTAAGTTTAATTAGCGTTATATGACAATTATGTTAAACGTACAGGCGTTTGTACATTCATTACCAAAGGCAATAATTTTCTTCAAAGTGTTGGGATTTTACCCGATAGCGATCTTGTATTGTAAGTTGGTTCTCAAGAATAAATTCACCCCCTTAGGTAGCAGTGTACAGTAGAGGATTGTGGCCATGGGTGATATTTTTGTTAAATGGGTAACACCTGTATAATGATATGACCAAATAAAATATAAAAAATAAAACTGGTATAAGCATGATGAAGTGGGCTATGCGAGCTTCAAATTTGTAAAAATGCAAAAAAAAAGTTTGTTTTTGGTTCGAGAATAAAGTTTTGGCCATAATCCGAAAGGAGGGTGCCTACACATGAAAAGCTAGCTTTACAGGAGGTAACATTTTGACAACAGCACACGACGCAAAATTGCAAACAAGAGGCCCAGATGGCCTGTATCTCTCACCCGAATATGTTTAAAATAATTGGTATGAAGTAAAGATATACCACGCCATGGTAGGTGCTGTAAGTACATATGAAATTTCAGAAAGATCCATCCAGTCCTTGAGATATAGCGAGAACAAACTTCAAATAAAGCCCCACCCCTAAATAAGGATAAAATCCCTTAGTCTCGATGGTCGAAGAAGGATTTTAAAGGTTTTAGCTCTATTTGGCCCCGCCCTTTTGCCCCCTGGGAGACCACATCCACTGCTTATACAAAATTTAGTCCCCTTGGCCCAAGGATGATCCAGACTAAATTAGGATAAAATCCCTTAATCCTTATGGTAGAAGAAGAATTTTAATGGTTCTACCTCTATTTCACCTATTGGGCCCCGCCGGGTTAGACACGCCATTTATACAAAATTGGTTCCCCTTCTACCCAAGGATGCTTCATACCAAATTTGGACAAAATCCTGTCATTCGTACAGAAGAAGGTATTTAAAAAAATTGCTATGTTTTCCCTATTGGGCCCCTGCTTATACAAATTTGAGTCCCCATGGCCTAAGGATGCTCCAGACCAAATTTAGCGAAAATCTACGTAGCCGTTCTGGACTTATAGTGTTTTAAAGGAAAAGTTGACGGACGACGGACGCTGCGCCATGACATAAGGTAAAATTCAAGTTGTACAACTTTACTGGGACCCAGATAATTCTGCAACCAAGTAGGTAATCTTTAATTTCAGACATTTGTAAATTTTGATGTGGTAACCATGGTTTTCACACAAGTGACATATATAGAAAAAGGAGGTTAATACACTTCTCAGTATTTTATATGTATTGTAAATATAATGCAGTTTTCAAATATATATATACATGTATATATGTGTTGTGTAGGGTAAATCCGCTGTGTTTACATTTCCTCGACATGTGCCTTGTTTTTCAGAGTCGGGCCCTTTCTACTGTACACTGCTACCTTAAAAAGCAATCCCGATTAGCAGGTAGAAATTGGGTATTTTCTGTACATGATGCTCTTTTTATCACAACAATAATTCACATCAAACTGCAAGGCCGCTCTCGTCCTCTTATAATAAAGAAAGGGTTGGTTTTGTCAAAGGCGATCCATTAACCTGGCTAGAATCTATTTTTCTCAATAAACAAACATTGCCGATTTGTGTTTCCATTGACTGTTATCAGGAAAGCTAACAAGGATATTGCCAATGCCTCTACTTTCACTTTCTGACATGTTGGCGATATGTTGTCTTTAAATAACAAGAAATGTATTGACCACGAAATCATATTGAATTAAAGCAATCCGATTTAATGGGAATTGGGCATCAGGCAAAGCCTTTACAAACCCTCTCCCTGGAGGTACATCTCAAACAAGAGCAGATACTAATTATAAACTATGAGTATTTAAATACATTGTTTTGAACATAAGAATTAATCTGTATAAACGAATTTAAACGACACCATGCATGCATGCATACACGCATGCATACATACATACATACACATACATATACAAACATGCACGCACATAATACGTACATACATTTACATACATCCTGTACATACATACACGCATACATTCTTTTTGTGATTGTAGAATTCCTACTCTCGCAATATACAGATTTTACCTGTCGCAGGTGATTTAATATTCAATCCGGCCTGCCTCCTCAAGTCGTAAATTTAAATATTTTTGATAATATTAATAAGCTGTTTATGGAGTTTTAATATAATACTCATTGAACTGATCTTTCAATTACAAATAAATGACTTAATTATACTGCACAATTAATTAAAATTTAACAACACCCTAATTACATTGTACATGTAGTATATATCTGTAAGTATTGATAAGTACCTTACAGTCGAATCAGTGATAAAATAAAGATAATAAAAAATCAATTGGATTTTAGAAAAAAAACAGTATTTTCGATTAGTTAAATCAAATGAAAAATTAAATCCAAAAGGAATTTCTAAATGAAGAAAAGGTTCTTTAAGGAGATTGAAAAAAAAAAATGGAATAAACGAAAATTTGTATGTACGGATTAGAATCATCTTAAGAAACAACTCTTTTGACATAAGAATTGGCAATGCCCTTTCCAACAGGTACATTGTATTCAGGTATCAGTTTCATAAGCATTTCCTTATCTTCATTCCTGCCAACTTTCAAAATTTCCATTCTCGAAATTTAAGCATGATGAAAATGTGTGTATATATACCTTAAAGAGACAAAATAGCCCTTTAAATTACATATTTTGAGTTGTTCGTTCAGATGAAATAATTGCATTTTGGAATATAGGAATAGTTAAGCAAATCCACTGGTTTAAAATACCAAAAAATAAGGGTCTAAAACCGGAAGTCCCCCTCCTAAATAGGGAGAGTTGGCAAGTATGTATCCTAAGGAAATTCCTTATGTGTTTTCAAAGCATTATTGAAATTGACGCGAAATCTAGTTAAAGATATTGTTCTTAAATTTAGCAATGCTTTACAATATATCAGAGAATTTTAACTTAAGGAATGTTTAGAAAACTGTAGAATATAGGGGAGTTTTATTTGCCCCTCTTTTTGCAATATCTCGATAAGTTACATCAAGTCAGATCTCAACCAAAAAGCGAAAACGTCACCGTATGCAGATGAGAGTGATACACGTGTATACATCTGACAGTCCTGTCACCATGTAAAAGCATGTAAATATATATTTTGAGCTAGTCAAAATCGAACACTTCTGACAGATTTGTGGCTTTAAATGATAAACTGTATAAATTAAAATACTATCAAAATTAGATTTAAACAAGGTAATACAGACAACGCCACATTTACTGAAACACCAAGGATTAATTAATTATACACATGTATTTTGACTGGGAGCTCTCATTTAGGTCAACAGAAGCGCAGATGTCACTTTAGCCTTCTCCTTCTTGAATACGATCAGAATCTCTTCATGGAACCAGCAGTTTTTCCCTGACTTTAATTTAAGAATGTTTCTTTTCTCATAGTTTCCTTTAACTTCATTTTTTTCTTTGATTTCATTTATTTTCGTTCATTTTCAGTTTCCATTTCATTTTTTTCGACATTCTATCAATTGATTTTTAGGCATTTAACTTCAAGAAAAAAATCGTCATTTGTGCTTTACAATTGCAAAAACGTTACAGCCTTCGCCAAACACGTATTTATGTTCCCTCATCTACTAATTTGTTTTCTATTAAATAACTTTTAAACTTAACAAATAGCAAAGAAATGGTTGGGAACCATATATTTAGCACAGATATAGGAATAGTTCACTGTTATTTCAAACATTTTATTGATCTTATTTTTATTTATTGAATTTTTCTTTAGAAGTCGTAACATTTTAAGACTATGAATCAAACGTTATCTAAGAAAATGTATAGTATGAAACACAGGTAAATATCAGGTGAATATCTAGATTGAAATTACACCCTTTATATAAAACAGTATGTAAATTGACTTGCCATTGTTTCATAAAACAACACCTACATTTGTACCTATTGTTGGTAAATATGTTGGAACTCGGAGAACAACCCCTTTAATCTAACCTAGATTTGCATTATGGGTGTCGCCAATGAAGACACTTACCCTTCTGGAACACCAGGTTTTATTTTCTTTACATTATTTTGATTGTTGATGTGTATCCTTTCATTCGTTCATATAAGGACCATATTTATTTAACTGTGAGTATGTATTACGGGTTTATGTGCATGCTTCGGTGGGAAAATATAGATTACTAGCAAAATACTTGTTTTGTATTTCTTGTCAACGATACTTTACAGGTTTTCGGGATAATGTGTTTCTGGTATGTACAGTAAATATTTTCATGTTTGCTAGGTAAGACTGTACCATTGACTGCAGATGGGTTCCTTAAATACAGGTCCTTGTAAGGCTTTAGTCTACATCTTAATCAGACAATAGGTAGCTGACCTTAATCAGCGGGGTAGCTCTTTTAATGATAATCCATATAAGCGATCAAATAAACAATCATTTCCCTTGACTAATAACAAAAGTTCAGTACGTTCTGAAAATTGTCAGTTTGTGGTGTGTGACAGACTAAGATATTTAGATTTGTTGAAATTTGAATAAGGTCATTTCTACACTCTAAAGCTTAGAGCAAAGACACGAACATGTTTGTGAAAGAATGGACACATGATGTTAATAGAGAAAATAGCAAAACTGGTACATTTTTCATGTAGTTACTACGTTCAAATTTATATAATAAATTATTCATTTGTTGATCACCGTCGCTTCATCTACTCATAAAACTGAAAGTATATGGCTTCGAATGCAGTAACCATGAAGTCCCGTTCTTTATCGGTCAATATCATGTTATACTTTTACATATGGAGTATTTACACGTACATTTGTAGTATATCTTCATGAAGGAAATCCCGAAAATGCATAAAAAAAATCGTTTGTTCGTGTTTATTTCTCGTAATTTCGACTTACTAACTCGAAATTTTGAGACAATGACTCGAAATGTCGAGATAATAACTCTAATTTTCGACTTACTAATTCTCCGCACAACTGTGCGATTTGGTATAATTTGTCGATTAATATTACGGAATGCAAAAAATACGGAAGGCTCGTATGCATTAATGTACACTGTATATATTACTGTTATTTCTCATCACAATAATTAAGATTATGTACAATTTTACAATGCGTGTTATACGGTGTCTCAGTGACCGTTAGACTGTCAAGAATGGGTTTAGCTTCTAGGTAACAGAACAGGAAAATAACAATTTGATGAATGACCAGATTTTTACCTGGTCTGTCCCTGGCACATAGAGCTGATATGTGATATCGTATGACCGTTATGAAAACACAACTGGACGTTTAGTATTTGTTATTTGCATTTGTTTTGGTCTATAGCTCCCCTTCCCCTGGTTTTCACACCTCGGAGAGTTACGTAAGTGCCCCTGGCGGGGGAAACTACGGTCCAGGTACAGGTATAAAGTGGCTATGTTTACCTTTATTGCCAAGACTGTGTTGTATTTTACATGTGTCTATTTAGGGTTGTTTAAAAAACACCCAAAACACCGTTTCTAAATTTAAGAAAAATAGACAGAAAGATAAGTTTATAGATGTAGCTAGAATATAGAAACATACTAAAAATCAAGTTTATATGTTTAAACACGAAACCGTATATATTGTTAAGGCATTCCTCAATTTACACCAACCACGAATGTTATCGCACAACATTCGCCCATCGTCCGCAAAAATGTGCGCAAGCAATGATCGTCCAATTTTTTATCGTTCGCACTGTGTGCACACATCGTTCACACACCGTGCACACATCGTGCGCACACCGCACATCATGTAATGTTGTGCGATCCCACAACTGTATTAAAAGTTAATTATGTACTTAACAAGTCCCATCAGTATTTCACTATGATGCACGAAAAGTGTTGAATTGGTCCTTACCTTAAGCTCATAAGTCTCTTCGTCTGCCTCTCACATCTGCTAGTAAAGTTCGTATGAGGTTTAACAAATGAATGGCCAATTAATAACAGTTAAACTTTCTCCTCCACTAAAGCAAATTACCATATAATATAGCATACCCAGTGTTCCTGTCAGTCGTTTATATACCATAATCTAAACCTACAGTAATATATATTTTCTTTCCTTATACATATAAAGATGAATATCCACAACAATGATGACAGTTCACCTATCTCCTCCACTGAAGTGCAACGAACAAATGACCCTATAATAAAGCATACGCAGTGTTCCGTTCAGCCGTTTATATACCATAATCTAAACCTACAGTAATGTATATTGTCTTTCCTTATACATATTAAGATGAATATCCACAACATTGATGACAGTCCACCTATCTCCTCCACTGAAGTGCAACGAACAAATGACCATATAATAAAGCATACACAGTGTTCCGTTCACTTGTTTATACATGTATAACATTTTCTGAACCTACAATAATATCTATTTTCTTTCCTTATACGTATTTTCCACAACATAATACATACTTAAACATTCCATTTAAGAAAGAATGACCAAATACATGCATGATCTTTATTATGATAATCTGTTCATTGGAACATTCGGTACATCTAACAGATGAACTAGTTTGTATCGGTCACAGTTGATTGCATCGCACCGTGTTCTATGTTTAGCTTTGTTTAATTCCCAATTCGATTAATTAACTAATAAAAAGATAAACTGTGTCTATTTAAGTTTCTATATCAACAATACCCGACCAAGCGAAATAATTTATATCATTTTTTTTCATAAAACAACTGTCAATGTTTTACATTTAGATAACTTCTACAGCGCTAGCATATTTATTGATACAATTACATGTACCTCAACTCAGCAATTATGCTATTGACCGGCTTTCATAATCGGCTTTAAATTGAGATGGCTCTAAATCGAATGCACCTCACTATGGACTTGCTCGGGCGTTTTCTTTAACATATATGTGACGTTCCGTGTTATGTTATGGTGGATATCAATGTACGTCGGAAAGCGTGCAGTTTATCAACGTATCTTTAGTATCGTCTTATTAATCAAAAGAGGAGGCGCTCGATTGTATCGCTCACTGGCTCTTCTTACTTAAGTTCTCTATTGTATTATAAATGTACATGATGTGTTATTGCAAGTATGGTATATATGTACATGTATAGCGATAAATAGTTTTAAATGTCCATGTGACGGTAAAAATATAAATAAGACAAACACGAAGACTAGTATAATCGGCTAGCGCTTTCGCCCATCTTGGAGCTCTTAGGGGGATTTCAATTTGTTTGTGACGTCATAAATGGAGTTCACATACTTAAAACGTCAAAAATAATGACGTCATAAACAAAGTCCACATAATGCGGACATTTAGAAATTGCGACGTCTTAAAAGATTCCATGAATGTACTTGCATTAAATGCGTCAATGAAATATATGGAAAAAGAAACAGAGCATATTATTACAAATGCTTAAATCAATACATTGTTAAATAGTAAAAGTTAAAAACATCTGATAGTAAAAATGAATTTCAAAGCTCAATACTTAGTTCATCCGAACATATTGGTTTGTTGACGTAGGACTGCCATTCTTTGAAGTAGTTCATTTCCAGTTTGACCTATGTAAAATTTAGAGCATCTCTTACAAATAACAGCATATATTACATTTCTTGATTTACAATTCATATTACATCTCATTTCAAATGTTTTGCCATTCTTAAAAACAAACGAGTTACACTCAACAATCATACTACATGTTCCACATCTCGGTTTCATACACTTTGTCACGCTGTTATTTACAATTATTTTCTCCTCAAATTTTTACTTGCACAGTTAACGTTTCAGATTCCTTGGTTGTCTTAATTAGTTAGTTATTTTCTCCTTCTCCAAGAAACGTTTCATTTTTTTGCTATTCTTTAAAATTTCTTCGTGGACTTTCATAATTTAAAACATGTTAAAATTGTTAGGGTTGAATGTTGTAGCAAACGGTATAATATCCTTTTGACTTGTATTGGTACTATTTGGGTCGTTAACTGAAATCGGGCCCTTCTCCTTAGCTTTTCTGAATACCGTTAGATATAATTTCGTCTGGATAGCATTGTTTTCTAAGATCATCTGTTAAATTATTTAATCGCTCCTCTGACTTATATTTATCATTGACTATGGTAACTAATCTAGATGTCAAACACAATGGTATGTTAACTTGTGTATATTTGATGTGATTGGAATGAAAACAAAGATAGTTCTGGGAATCAGTTGGTTTGCAATACAAATCTGTAGAAATGTGTCCGTTTGTTAATTCTACCAAAACATCTAGAAAAGGAAGTTCATAGTTCATAGTTCATTATATTGTTATTGTTTGAGATGTACCTCCCGGGAGAGAGCTTGTATAGGCTTTGCCTGTTGCCCAATTCCCATTACATCTGATTGATTTAATAAAATATTTTGAAATGGAAAACTAACTTCCATAGTATACTTTATATTCGAGTGTAAGGAATTTAACTCTGAATGAAAATCAGAGACATTCTTGTCCCGGGCCAGATGATAAAACCATGATCTAAAAATCTCAAAAGACTGTGTTCAAAAAATTTAAAAATTCTTAATCTGAACTCTGTTCTATTTTGTCATAAAGAATCTCTTCCAAATATCCTAACACTAAAGTAGCATAGGTACGGGCAAGTTTATTACCCGTTGACGTACCCTTACATTGCTGATAATGGTTGCCATTGAAATAAAACGTGTTTCTTTTTACATATGTAGAACAATTTTGAGAGCGCTTACTATGAATTCTTTACTAAATCTTTCGTCTACATAGTCCGGATATCTCTGTAACCAATATTTAACAGCCTTTATACATAAATCATGTGGTATGTTAGTATAAAGGCCAACTACATCAACAGAGACCAATTTGGAACCAATTGTCACTGCCTTAGGTAAACGAGATAAAAAAGTCAAAATCGTCCTTAATGAAACTTTTAACAGTTGGACATAGTGGTTTTAAGATGATATCCAGAAAATGACTGAGACGTTGCGTAACATTTTAGGGACCGCCAACAATAGGCCTAAATCTTAAATCATCAGAACAAAATATTGAAACGTACAGTGTATTTTGAATTCTGCTCCGTAATAGCATTAGAAATTGTTTTACTCTTATGTATCTTAGGTAGTCCATAACAATTGCTCGTCCTCAGTTAATATTTGACTTGATAAATTGATGACTCTATGTTGAATTTTAACATGTTTATCACTTACTGTTTTGTAAACGTATACACGAGATTTTTGGTGAACGCGGTCCTTTGTACCGCCTTTGTTTATGTGTCTTCGCTGTCCCAAAAAACACCTTTACGAATTAGTGTTTCAGTGTTTCTTCGAACCGAAAACCTTGTATCCTTCCGCGGTCTCAGAGTCATATGTGATGATATGGGCCAGTTTGGAGAATTGTGATGTTCTGTTATGTTGTTTTTCTTTTCCTTTACTGCTGTCTTCTTCGGATGATGACGATATTCCGGTACGGGTGACTGTTGATAAGGCACTGCAGATTTTACATGCCTTTTTACCATTTCGGAATAGCTATGCAGGTTTGTAGATGTTTCGTCCAGTTGCTTTTCATTATGCGTTTTATGTACATTTTTGACTTCTTCTTCGAGGAACATACTCTTCCCGTACTTAGTAACATAACTGCTGTACCATTGGTGCTTTGGTTCCCATATATCGGCAGAGCGTTCCTCTTCTTTCACACAATCTTCATCCCATCTTTCAATCACCTTTCTTGCTTCATCTGTTGTAGCTGATCTTTCTTGTATATGTTTATCCATTTCCTGGTCGATGTTGTTGAATTTCTCCATGTATCGTCTAGCTTTGTTGTTCATTATTTTAATTTCGACTTCGAATTGTGTTATTGCCGTTTCTTTTCTGATCTCCCGGTCTTCATCAGTTTCTCCGGGAATTAAATTTGGTCGGAGATTCCTTGGGAGAATGGTAATTGGTTATATATATACATGCATGTACAACATGTATATATATATAACCAGCCTCCCAATTCCCGATAGTGATCCTATATTGTGAGTTGGTCTCCAAGAATAAACTCATTCCGTTCGATATCACCTTTGGTCAGTCAATAAGAGCTGTTTATTTTCTGTACATAATACTATTTTTATTCCAATCTGAACACAACCATAACTGATATCAAACGTAATGACCGTGTTCTCTTATTATTAAATTTTAGTTTTTCAAAGGTGGTCCAATTACATTGGTGAAGACTATGTTTCTAAAATTAACAATTCTGAATGGTGGTTTATATATATATATATTGTCTTATTTTTCTCGTTAGTAGATGAACATTAGGATCGTACGAATATGTGTGGATATTTCATTACATGTACAATTTGCCAACTGCAATAGTAGAACGGCTATACTGACGACGCCAATCGGGGCGCCTAAGACAATTCACTTATGTCAAAGAATATAAAGTAACATTGGTAAATGTAGTGTAGGTCTCTTTCGATATAAAACAAATCGAGCATGTTTTTCTGTCAATTTACGACTCCGTTATAGATGTCGACTGTTGCCAGCCAGACTTTCCACACTGGAAATCCAAAGTTACAAATACACTAGCTTGATCCTTTAATATATATCAAAAGAAATTGTGCGACACAAAAACGATAAAATTGACTGGGTTTTTCAGTCGGGTGTTGCAGTTCTGTATCCTTCAAACGCTAGGAATCACTGAAACAGTTGGTCATTTTTTCCCATCCTAAACCAATCAAATATTTATATGTCTGCATTCCATTTCCATTGATTACAATTGATCAGTGACATTTTAGGAATTATTCATTAGATAAAATACTGAAAGTACTGAAAAATCGATCCTTAAATGATGTTTCGTATAAAAGGTTAAGTGAATATAAATTCAAATGGCTATTAAAAGATTTTCAGTGCGTAAAGGTAAGCAGTATGAAGTGCGTGACATACTAGGTTAATTATAGTCGTGTTGAGATTTGAATGTGGCCCTTTATTTACTCCAGAGCTAAGATCAAAGGAATTGAAATTTCTGTTGAGGTAAGGATACATGGTGTAAAAAGAGAAAGTAGTAAAACTAAATGGTCCATGATACACGATATGGAGATGATAATATCAATTCATCTATTGTAAAGTATTCAAGCATAGTTTAAAAGCAGAACAAATACATACAGGTTATTTGTTTGAAATTGAGATGCGTTGAAATCTAACCACCTACAGAAACTAGGCAGTAACGAAGATTGTCAAGGGAAGAGAAATTATGTCTCAACCGTACATTTAGTATGAAATGTAAAAGACATGTTTTATATGAGAGTCCTTTGTTTACTCATTTATGTTATGAATTGCAGCAATATTCTGTTAGGACTGTGCATTTAACTGCAATTAGTACTGTTGGTCCTGTGTTCGAGGCCTAGATAGGGCACGACACATTCGTTTACGCTAGTGTATATTAATTCAAAGATTTAAGATATCAACTACCTGTTTTGATTGTACAGTGCGAAATATCTTATATATATAATACATATTTTTTATATCATACCTTGGACACTAATAAGACGTTTTATATATTTAAATCGTATCACATACAAATGGTCATGTTACCATACAATTCTGAATGGTGGTTTATATGTATATAGTATTTTTATTACATTTGTTATTACATTTATTACATATTGTATTACAGGTACAATTTGCCAACGGCACTAGGACAACGGCCATAGTGACGACGCAAATCGGGGCGCCTTAGACAATTCACTTATGTCAAATGATGAAAAGTAACATTGTTGAATGTAGTATAAGTTTCTTTCGATATAAAAACACATCGAAATTTCTGTATTTCTGCGACTTTCGTTATAGGTGTCGACTGCTGACGGCCAAATTTACCATACAGGGTTTTCAAAGATGCAGACTGAAGAAAACTATAGACAAGCTTTAAAGTCAGAATCACACCGGTAAGTGTGCTTTCTTTTTGTGGGATATGACTGACAATGTTATTTATTATGTTCTTTAGAGTTTCTTGTTTTCTTTGTTGATTACTACCCGAGTTCTCGATTTAAGGACATAACATTTCTCGCATTCGACTTACATTTGTATGGCGGATGCGAACGACAAAGCAGAATACGCTTATCTTTCCGGAACACCTGGTCTTGTTTTTTCTTGTACATTTCCAATGATCTCTATATCAGTATTGCTTTGTTTATATTTTGCCATTGTTTATCGATTTTTAGTTCCAATTAAGGGTTTGTTGACATTGTGGTATATTGTTGTTTTAAAATGTGTATGCAAATACTAAGGTGTTTACCCTATCTTTGAAATGTCTACCTAAATTAAAGATTGCTAGAATGTCGGTCCAACTAAAACATATTTACCTTGCTCTTTTTTTTTTCATTTAACTTAAACTATTCGAGCAATGATTCACAGTCGAGTTTTCACGGTTGCTATAACATCATCGGGCAACTGGTCAAGATAATCATAATTAATTTTATTTATGATTATCTTGACCAGGTTGTGAAAAGAATGTCAGCTTAATTAAATATCAACACAAACTTTTCAGTATGTTATGCATTCCTTTATACATAAAATGTATGTCGTGGTATTTCAAACTGTTAATATGAAACATTGAAACATGAGAGTGCTTTGCACTGTGATAAAATGGACTTTTCGTTTTTCATATTCCATAGTGCGGCATCCAGAACGCGTTTGAATAAGTAGCGGGATATGTGATGTTAGATTTAATGACATCGCGCTTGACAACACGGCTGTGTGTCTTTTTGAATGGGTTACTCAACACAACTCTAACATGTGTTGCTGTTAGCGTTTGTTTTAATGGTTGTCAAACAATGATTTAAATAGTGTAGTTACATCGTACGTTAATACCTCTGCGAATGTAGGAAGGGCGTACGAAAACAATCACTTCATCTACACATGAAACTAAAAATCTATGGCTTTGTACAGTATGTAGTAAACAGAAAGTACCGTTCTAATTGGTCAATAATAAGAAAACCGAATTTAATGAATCATCTACGAAAAGTGGTTGTCCTTAATCAATAAGATACTATTTTATTCATTTATTTCATGTTTATAATATTAAGAGTTAATTAATATGTACAAGGTACTTAACTAGCCCCATCAACATAACACTATGATGAAAGAAAAGAGTTGAGTTGGTCTTTACCTTCAGCTCATCAGTCTCTTAGTATGCCTCTCACACTTGAAATAAAGCTAGTGTGCGGTTGAACACATGACAGACGAATTGCTCGCAGTCGAGTTTTCACGTCCTCTAAAGCGCAACGAACAAAAGTAATGGCAATTAAGTGGAACATACGCAGTCTTCCGTTTAGCCATATATATACCACATTCTTAAAATATATTAATGTAGGAGGAGTGACCTCGGTCATCGGATAGGTCAACCCAGGTTTGGGGTTCCACGTGGTTCCTAGAGTACAAATGAACAAGTCCCAAATAACATTTAATATACTTTATTACAAAAGATATGATTAAACAAACATGTACACAAGAACACGACGAGGGCCCTTCACATAACTAACATACACCTAGCGGGTCAGCTACGTGGCTTCGCCCGGGACATCCACAAACACAAGTAACGTTGCACATTAAGACACCCACCTTGCAGAAACAGACCCGTTAAGAGAAGGACAGATAAAGATAGAAGAGTTAGATTCAGCTGCTACTTTCTACCTAACTGAAGAATTGCACGTGTCGTGTTTTTACTAAAACCGGTAGCCAATGACAGACAAGATAACATGTTGGAGTCATGAGCCAATCAGCTTAGGTCTAGCTTCTGGACAGTAACGAAAATAGTAAGTTAGATAAACAACATGGACGACACGAGTGACAGTCTACAAATCCCACCGACAGCAATACATAAATAACTGGCACAAGGTATTTAACACAGCTTTCAATTCATTCACACCGCACACAATCACCAATCCACAGGTACACCCGATTGTAACTTACATGCACACATACATACCAGTATAGGCCTATAACACCCTAACAACCATACTTCTACATTAATATTCATTTTCTTTCCTTATACATATGATGATAAAAATCCGCAGCATGAATAGGTATTGTTTAAAACATTTATTGTTACAAAACATTTTATTTCAGAAAGTAACCGCATTATAAGATTTCTATGGTGGCGATCTGTTTATTTGGACATTCGGCACGCGTAAAAGGTAGACTAATTAATATTAATGACATTTGATTCAATCGGAACCTGTTCAATATTCAGCTTTGCATTTGAGTTTTTTAAATACGCGATTTGATTATTTAATTGATAAACAAATGAACTGGTTCTATTGAAGTATCTGTGTCAAACAATATCCGATCCTGCCAAATGTTTTTACATAACTTTTATAAATTAACTGTCTATATATTCATTTCAATGACGTCTACAGACCTAGCATGTTAACATGTACCTCAACTCAGCAAATATGATAAGTTTACCAACTTTAAAAGTCGGCTTCATATTAGAAAAGCACTTAATCGAATGCACCTGACTTTCGGAAATACTAGGGCGTTTTCTTTAACATACACGTGTTCTGTAACGGTGGACACTCATGTAAGTAGGGAAGCTTGCAGTTTATCAAGGAATGTTTAGTATCGTCTTATCAATCAACAAAAGTAGGCATTCAAGCTGATCGATTACTCCCTCTTGTATGGGAACAAGTTATTTATTCTTCAAACGCTAGGAATCGTCGAAACGATTGTTCAGTTTTTCCCACCTAAAACTAATCAAATAATTCGATGAATATATAATTACAAATGCATCAATGGATATCTAACACTATAAACATCATCATCATCATCATCATCATCATTGCCTCAATATGCTTCACATAATACACAAGTATCAGTATTATCATCATCAACATTGCATTACTATCTCTCACACATTAACAATCATCAATCCTCATCATCATCATCGTCATCATTATAAAATTATAACTACCAATGTCTCACTATTGTTGCACATCTTCATTTTATATTTTGTTTCATTTGTTGTACATCTTTTAATTAAATAACTTCAGATGGGTGACGTTTACTTTGAAGCAAGCCCCAGTATTTTTGGTTCTTTGAACACCTTATTATAAAAATAATACAAAGATGTATACATATGTTCGATTACTGGGATTTAGAAATAAATGCTCTTTTTCGACAACTTAAGGTTTTAATATTTTATGGACAAAAAACATAGCAGAGTATAACCTGTGTGTGCTGTTAGGCAACTTAATTAATGTTCGGGGTGAGCAAAAATATTTATTCTGAAAAAAAAATACAAACAAAAAGAATGTACGTATAAAGATATCGGATTTCCAATATCAAGCTCTTAGATCCATATAACCTCTTATTAAATCGCCAACAGGTAACAATTAATAAAATAAAGAAGATATTCCCTTCAAATAATCGTAGCACACACACATAACACTTATACATTGCCATCTTTATTGCTCGCAGGCTAATTCAATATTCACTTAAACTACGTTATGGAAGCACCACCTCACTGTTTACGTCACCACATTAAAGCTTATAACTAATTATACAATTCGTGATTCAAAATAAAATAATGGTACTACAAGATGTAATAATTTGCTGTTTTTATTTTCATATTTACTCTATTTTCAAGACATTGTTATTGTGTTACATGTATGCACAAAACGAAAAACACAGAAAATACCACTATTAAAGCCAATGATGCATTTCATACCGAAAACAAACCGGAAAAGATTATAAATGATGAAGACAAGATAACAAATAATATAATAGAAACAAGTTTAACTATTTTATGATCGTAATTTACCAACATTGCCAGCAATAAAAACCCATTTAAATATACAAGCATAGATTTACAAAGAGAGGCCGGCCACACCATAAAAACAAGCCTCAACAAATCTTAAAAATATATTAGTATGCAAAGTTGTAAAATACTCACTTGACGAGGAAGAGTGGGACGTACAATATAATTTCACACTTAAGTACACACTTGACTGATTTCAGTGAAACATTAAAAAGGGTGCGATCATCAATGAATAGGTTTGTTTATCAAGTAAGGTCATGAACAATGTAACTGCATATGAGTTTGAGTAGAAATAGCTGATATTGCATCCGCTTTATTCTGAATGGAGTGGCCCATAAAACTGACTGTATTTCCCGTGTGTTTTTGCTGAAAGCTTGAAATACTTGAGTAAACTATCGTGCTTATAAATATAATCAATTGTAAATAAGTTTTGAATAGAAAATCATACCATTTATTTGGTGTTGTTTATTGTATTATTACAAAACTGACCGATTAATCGGTAACTCGGTCGGGAGATTTTGACTAAACTTCGTTCGGTTTGCGACCTTTGTATTCACCTGTCATCTTTTAGTATGAATGGTGGTCGTTAATATATCCACGTTGTCAACTGCATCTGTACAGTGATCTATTTTGACAAACGTATATAGTGTTTTCTTGATACTACAAAGGAACACAACACATGGCCTGTTAAAACTCGTTATAGGATTTTTTAACAATTTCCCACTGACGAAATATGTAAGGTGAAAACAGAGACAGATTGTCTCAGTAAACCATACAAAGTCGGTGTTCATTCATTCAAATATTGTCGCATTTGTTCATATTTGCATTACATGTACAGTACCACCACTACAGCCGACCCAAACATGTCCGCACATGTCGACGCACACAGCCAACGGATCTGTTACTGCATGTTTCTTGTCAAGGAGACACTTGGCCTTTCTTTCATTCCCCGATATGACGTATACCTGGCTAGTGTAATAGTCTGGTAAAAATATTCTGTCATATTTATCACATGCCATATCGCTCTGTAACGTCTCTGTTATCTTCTGACCATTGTCCAGTTCCCCACTCCACTTGTACATGATCTGGTCATATTTGTTGAGGACAATCATTTCGTTACAATTCAAATAATCAGAGCCAGTGGTGACAGCTATATATCCTGGTGTCAAACTAACTATACTAAGCCCATCTCCTCCACAGGATATTTGTCTGGTCCTATCCCCAGACATGTTCAGTACCAGCATTGTTGGGGTGAGAGTAGTGACGAACACCTCGTCAGTGTCACTGATACTGATACCTGAGGCGTTTAACGGACTGATGTCAGCAAAATCAGTCACTCGTCTGTCCTCAGATATATTGTGTATCAGCGAAGAATTCTTATACTCTGTGACCAGAAGTACTTTCTCATTGGACACGGTTAGACGCCACGGGTTAAAGTCAAGCTTGACAGACTCTGTGACGTTGCCTTCTTGTTGACTTTGACCAATTCATTAGATTCATATACCGACATCCATACTTGATTGTCGTCAGTACATTATGTAGGATATATTGAGTTGGTTTGTGTCCGCTGAGGCATTTGGAATGTAGAAATCATTTGAACCTGTTGACAGTCAACTTCCTTCTTTTCATACTGCACGTCTTCATTCTTCAATACTTGTAGACACCGAAACATTGTCTTCAATTGATCTTTGTTCAGTCCACGCTCTTTTTATTAACATCAAACAGCGGTTTGGTGGTTTTCATTTTTCTAGTTATTTCAAACGAGGATGCACTAGATTTCGTTTCTGTGGCTTGTTCCACATCTTCCATCAGTTGTTTGATCTCTCTGACAGTTTTTTTCGTGAGATTGACAATCTCGATTGTGGGATATTTCTTCTTCTTCAACCAAGGACGATAACTCGACCAAAACCGAGTCCACTTTGAAATTAATTTCTTCTTTCAGTTTAAATCTTTGCGTTTGTACTGATTGTCGGATGACTTCCACGTTCTCTTCGAACGATTTGCTCACCTCATGACGGTTTGATATATTGTCATTAAAATAGTCTAAGTTGGAGTCCAACGTTATCAATAGCTCTCGAAGGAACTGTTTTTGTATGTCAATTTCCAGGTCAATGTTTTTGAAATCATGTTGGCTATGTTTCTCGGTAAAACAAATTGCGCACATCACTATTTCACAATCACAACAATACAGGTCACATGATTTACCGTGGTGTGTCTTACATACCTCCGGGAGAAATGTCTGATTTTGTTTGATCGCCCTTGTAATTGGTACAACGACATCATTTCGTGTCTTTCTCGCGCGTTGGTGACTCTCTTTACAGCCGTCACATAAAGCCTCCTGACAGTCATTACAGTACCAGTTAACGTCCTGTATGTTTTCACACCACGCACACGGATCAGGCACGTGTACCTGAGCACTCCGGATGGCTAGTTCACTTGTCATCTTTGTCTGATTATACTACATATGTATCGCACAAACAACTTACTATCCTGCCGAAGTTTCCTTTTAAATTTAACAGAACGTTCCCTTTACTTATCGTTTGCTTTCGAAAATGAACATAGCGGTCATATCGATAGCGGTATTCAAAGTATTGTCTATGTAATGCAGGGTTCAAGGTTCAACGAGGTGTACTAAGTGGCAAATATAATACACAACAAATCGTGAATCATGAATTGGACTAGTTATCCCATGTTTATATCTTTACAAATTTCGACGAAATTTGGAACGTTGATGTATTTTTTCCTTTCGATCAGTATATTGACTTCAATCTTTTTTCGACTACAGGGGTAGTTTTAGGGACTGCGGTTTGATCGAATGAAATTTATGAAATATGCATAGACCATCGGTATCGATTTCCCCCCTCATATTCCACTTTGTACAATGATTTGCTAATGGTTATATATAGAAATTACTCAGCGGCTTTGTTCAAATATAAGGTGTCAGAGTAGGCTAAATTTACATAATATAACGGTCTGTAGATGCTAATATTTCTTTTAATATTTACTTATTATGGCCATGCATCCAAGTTTAAAGTGACGATTTCAATAGCTCGAAGACGACTCTATACATTTTTTGGGGTATATATTGTATGGTAGACTTCGATTCTCGTAATCTTGTTCCAGGCATCAGAGGGATTCATGACCTTTACAATACGTTTAAAGATTTAACTACAGCAAAGCCGTGAGGAGGCAATATTTTTTTTTTTTTTAGTTTTGTAAGTCGATGCTGAAAACAACAATGTGATCATTTAATTGACGCGATGGCCATTTCGTTTGTTCAGTACTCATAAGGGGAACTTAAAATGAAAAGATTGAAAAAATTAAATGTCCCAAATGTTCCAAAATATTTTCGGAAGGGAAAAGTGCCTATATACCATTTATCATAAATTAAAAGTTTTTATTTAAATGCTTTTTTAACTATAATTTCTTGTAAACCGTGTAACATATATTCTGTTTAAATACTATGGCCAATTTCGGGGACAAATAGCCCACCTGCCTGGTCTACCACCTTATGACACACACTTATCAATAGAAAAACGAAGTACGTAAGCTGGAGACAGTGTCACTGTGGAGCCGTGGATGGTTTTGCATCTGTATTGTATAGAGATATTCATGATGTTTATTCATTTGTTCGTTCACAAACGATGACATCACATTTAAAGACGTCTGTGTCAATTTGTCAAATGTAATAGTAATAATAATTAACAACATACAAACAAATATGTGAATCATTAGCGTCTCATTATATCACACGATATAAAAGATATAAAGATATTTTAATTTTTACATGCATGCAGTTTTTATAAGCACGTGTCCTGATCAGATAATCTGTTCATAGAGAATGACAAAACATGAAAAAAATGAGCCGTGAACCCCTTCTACACAGTGGTAAAATCTTTTGTGAAGCAGAAAGCGTTGCAGTATCGTGGATGTTATCAGATGCAACAGTTCTTCATTTAAAAAAAAAAAAATGGTGCATTTCATTAAATAACAATATTCATAAAGGTCATATACAATGAAACTGTAACGCCTGACACAGTTGAGTATATTCCAAATATCAGCAGAATAAAACATACTACCAGGGTAGCATATCTTTGTACTTTTCCTGTTAACGTATCCGGATTTATCTCGTCGTAGGAAAGCAAAAGTTTGGCACTTGTAGGTACGACTATTACTCCAAAGCACCCCCAGACACAGCCTGATAATGACATCAACCATTCGAATTCTGGAACCAAAAGGGTGAAGATGCCTACAAAAGATAATATATACTTTAAAGTACTTCGCTGATTGCATTGTGTCGACATGGCGTTAATTTGATATCACACTGCATATTTCATTGTTAAACTGTAGAACTGGAATGACCAATCCACAGACCTGCATTAATTGGATTTATGTTATACACGACAAAAATACAGTAAACATATAGTGATAGCGAAGTTTAACCAAGATGAATGACATAGTAACACTTCACTCACAGACAGCAACCAGGAAGATGAAACGAAAAACATATTCTCCGTAGTTTCGAATTAACTTCGAGGTGAATCTACTTTCTATCCTTCTCCAACCAACGTCAACGGGAACGAATACCACGACACTCGTTGTACAGTACAATGTGAGGAGGAACATGATCTTTAACGATTTGTACAACCTGGAAATAAAATAAAGAAAAAAGGAGAAGTGGAGTCCTGTTTGTGCCGTTCACATCCTACATTTGAAAATTAATAAAAAAAAATTAACATCATTCTTCTGATTTGATGAGTGTTGGTAAATGTTTAGGTAACATTTATCTAACCGCTTCCGCCATGCTAAGGATTTCAAATACATATTATTTACTATTATGAAATCTGTTTCTGTATTTTAGACAATAAGTCTATTTACCGAAACTGACATTGCATTAAAAGCATCGACTTGGCTGGCATAAACCTTATTCATAAGCCCATTCCATGAAACATTGTATTGGAAACTTGAATTAATAAATACTTTATAAACTCGAGGATAGAACAAAATCACTGAACAATGCCAATTATTGAATTTTGTGGAAATGAAAGCTTTGTCAGTTATTTTCACCAGATTATAGGATATTGACTGAGACAAATTAGATGTTAATATCACGTTAAAATTCCGTTGTATTCACTCCTCAATTCATCTCAACTGTATTCCTTAATTGATATATAAGAAGATTAATTATTTGCATTCATCATAAAAAAACGAGATGGAACGTGATAACGTAATCAACAAGTGTTGCAATGGTCCAACAGCTGATATTTAGAATGGTAACATAAAGTCCATACACTGCAATATGCAATCACAAGTGACCAAGTCTTGGGCAAATGATAGCTTCGCTTCACTAGGCCAATACACATACCAATTATCGTTCGGGAGGTCAAGCAGATACATAACGTGCGTTAGTTCTCCAAATTTCAGATATCCGTAAAAACCACAGGCGGCATTAAAACATGTGACAACCATCATAACTACACCCAGCACTCCGTACCAGCCGTCAAAATGTTTGGTTGTCCTCATCCTGCTACGTACTGGTAACACCTGGTATGAGAAATTTTGCATCATATTACATATTCCCTGGTTGGGGCAAACACAAGCCTCGGACACCATCATGCTTATAATTACAATACCATCCCATAATTTGCTACAAATCAACACCATTATCATTACCTAACATTTCTTTCAATTTGTTGTTTGTTTTTCCTATTCTTTTTTTTTCATATCAGTTCCTTTTGTTTATATACAGTTTTTGTAATCTGAGAACAGCATCTAAGAATGGGAGCGAACTGGCTTAATAATAATATAACCACTTGATCTGCAGACATTTGTGATGAGTATTAAGGCGATTCTATGTAAAGACAACCTCGGTGCAGACTTTCTCAGCCGGGCTATGAACCAGTAATTATAGGTCAAAGCCATAAACCTACCGTTTATGTTGGACATTTTCCACAGAAGTGTTGTCAGGATATCAAAAGAATATCTTTCCAGTTATAATGAGATAATGGGAAATAACAGATTCTCCTTATTCACAGTTTGTTACGTACATACTCTTAGAAAGGGGGAAGTGTCCTGGTATGACATGTGTTTCTTTTATTTTTTATACCTGTAGAATTAAGTTATAGGTTTCTGGACTAGCAATATATCAAGCGCAACTTGGCGGGAATTGAATTTGGTCGCTTGTTATTTTATCCTGCTTTTCAATGTAGATATCGGCAGCTAAGGGGTTCACCTGTATTATGCCTGGTGGGATATTTTAGCCAAACAGAAATAAGATCGATCGATCTCCGGGAAAAGGAGAAACCATTCACCTGGGCGGCGGGATGGTGTCAAGTGGTAGGGAAAGTGTCTATATATTGCAGTTCAGGGCTAGTTGTGGCCACGGAACAGCTCCGTGGTGAACGTATTATTGGGTGGAGCTGGGCATGACTTGAGCCAGGGCAGTAACAGTTCAAGATACATTGCATTGACGAACGACCTGAACTTTATCCGGACATCTTTGTGTACGTCTATAGCTGACCACACGGACTATCCCTCTACGGCTAAATCAGTACATCAACGTGGACTGCGATATACCTGGGATTCAAGCGCCGGGTCCCTCTCATTTATGTGAAGTGGTAACCACAGCAGTCAGTATTGTTATTTTTTTATCTGGCTTGTGGAGAGATGCAATCTTAGTGGATTTTTGATTTGTCGTATATAAATTTGTTATTTGAAAATGTATTTTCGGGTTTGTGTATTCCTGTCACTTGGCACCATTCCTTTGGCTTAACTCTACAATAACAGCTTCTTTCGTCCTGAATAAAATAATGTGTTACTCTATAGAGGTGCTATCCCTTTTGACCTGGACTGTCATCATCTGCGACTGAGAGTATCCTATAACTCACCGTTGATCATGGCTGGGATAAACAAGCAGCCAGCTATACTTGACAGATACAGTGTATATAGCTTTTGTATAACGAAGTCCTACAAAATCACCAATGTACCTAACTGTTAAATAGTTCGTCCATAGCAAGTTCATCGGGGGACATATGTTGGTTCAGAGCTCTGGTAGCTTTCGTTGGCTACCACAGAGAGAACCATCGAAAATAACTCGGCCAGCTTATAGGGTGATGCCCGTACACGTTTCAACCAATCACAGTCCGATAAAGCCCAGAGCGAGTGGATTGTGCGCACCTCAAACGTACCAACAATGTGGTGACGGTAAAAAGTGTCATTGACAAATACATGAAAGGTAACGAGATATGCAATATTGTCTGAACTAACACGACAAAAAAGGTAAATACAACTAATATACTTATATGAGTTGTTTAAAATGCGAGACAGCGAATATATTAGTGCTCCTTTTTCAAATTCAGAATAAACACTTTTAGTATCATTCATTTCTATAAACAACAATGGAATTCTATAAACAACAATATAAACAGACAACTTACCACTCCGATTCCATCCAGTGTGAACATGATGCCATTTCCAAATGTTGTGAATGTTAAAAAATTACAAGAGTTAGCAGCTATTCTTGTGTTAACATCTGGTAGATCACGGCATATATATTGGAATGCTATTGCCACTGTTCCTAGGAGGACAATGTTTGCTAGAGTAGTTAGGTTTGTAACTGATTTTATTTCCCTCGCCAGATACACTGGTATTAATAACACCGATATCATAATCATGATTAGCTGTGAATTCATCTCCAAAGCATCTCCCAGTAACTGAAACCGAATGTGTATCAATGATAATTATACTATTTGCTAATAATAGTACATGACTTAAAAAGCAAAACATAAATACAGTCGAACGCCTGTCTCATATGTTTTATCTTTAACATTTAAACATTGACAAGTTATGAAACAATTAGAATATAATTTAATCTTGATATTATTAAAAGGCTATTGCAAGCCCATGTAATGAATTACCATCATACGACAATTTACAAATATAAGTCTTTCAAATTGTTATTATGTATGCGTACGTCCTTAGAAAACAAGGTCATCAAGGAAAGAATCTCCGCCAAAAACAGGAACTGGTTAAGCATTAAGGCAAATTCGACCATAAATCTGTAATAAAAACGAAGTTGAAATATAATTAATCAACGATGAACAATTTTTTTTCATTAATATATGTAAAGTTTACACGTGTTATGTTCGATTCAACACTATCATCTAAATCTTAAAACAAAAAATCTCCTGTTTTTTCCCCATATCATTTCCTTTTGTTCATATACAGTTTCTGTAATCTGAGAAAAGAAATGGGAGCAAATTTGTAACTGGCTTACACGATAACATTACCACTGGATTTACTTTTGCAGATTTTTAGAATAGGTTTTTTATGTGTATAATACAGAATTAAATAAAAGGTTTACCTGTATTTCTCTGCGTGAGGTCGCAAACAGGGAGGTCCCAATTTCATACTCATCTCTGCTACACTCACAATATCTCCAAACCTCTCGCCAGTTCTGTAATGAGACTTAGTTACAAATATATCTACTTTTCCTTGCGGGTCATATTTTTTGCAAGAAATCACGCAATATAATTTACCATTCATATGAGTCGAATAAGGCAATAATTATAATAATAATGATAAACCGAATTTAACGAGGATAAACATGTTTAGTCAAAGGCTTATCTACCACATGATCCTCAAAATTAGTAAAACATAATAATGGTTGGTTAAATACATCAATGTAGAAGAAGTATTGTATTTTAATATCACAAACTAATATCAATTTGAAATTATCACAGAATGCACATGCTCTGTTTGCACAAATTTAGTTAATCAATTAAATGACATAATGCCTAATATACATATATGATAATATAGCAAAAAGTAAAATGTACTAGGGTTATACGATAATATAGCGTGATTTCAAATACTTATGCAGATTTATGTAAAAAAAAATAATTTAAGAATCCAAAAAAAATCTTTACGAGTCAAAAAAATTAAAATGTTGAATGTCTTTTAAATCAGTTGGTAGACTATTCCAAGCTTGAGCACCAGATGTTGAAAATTGTTTTGAATAAAAAGAAGTTCTGTGGTTAGGGACAACGACCTTGTTTGCATTTTAATATCTGGTATTTCCTGTGTGCACATCTTTTACAAGTGTTATATTATCACACAGATATTTTGGTATCATGCCATGAATACATTTGTAAAACATACACAGCTTCTTAAATTTACAAATTGTCTCATTAGGTAACCATTTTAGATCTGAAAACATAATATAAAAAGGTGTGTAATATGGTACATATAGTAAAACATGTTCTGCCTGCTTTTGAACTTACATTAATGTAAGACAATTTACCAATCAAATTTGCAGAGCAGCCAGACCATGCAGTACTACAGTAGATAACATGTGGAAACACACATGAGTTGTAAAACTTGATTCAACCCTGTACTGGTAAATAAGTACGAATGCACCGTGATAACCCTAACCGTTGTCTGATTCTCGATAAAGTTTTCTCAATATGCCCGCTCCAGTACAGAGAATCGTCCAGATGTACACCTAAATGCTGTTTTTATTTTCTACCAGCTCTACTTCAATGTCACCAAGCTTAAGGTCAAATTTAAAATCCGTTCTGGACAGATTTTGTTGTGATGCGACAACCATACATTTAGTTTTTTGAACACTGACAATCATTTTGTTTTCATTACACCATTTCAGTATTTACATTTTCTAAATTTGACTGAAGCACACGTTGAACATTAACAGGATAAGCATAATGAATACTTGAATCATCAGCATACATTTCAGTATTTGCATTTACAGAAAAAAGACAAGTCATTTATGAAAGTTAGAAATAACAAAGGGCCTAAAATGGAACCCAGTGGTACACCATGTGTGATTTTCTTCGCTACAGAAAAAGTTCCAGATAGATACTTTTTGCATTCTATCAGTAAGGTAAGATTTAAACCACAATAAAGAATTGGTATCACATGCATACAAATGCAATTTGTGTAACAAAAAAGAGTGATTCACTAAGTCGAATGCCTTTTTAAAATCAATAAAAAATGTTCCTGTAAAAAGACCATCATAAATATTTTTGACCCAGGCATTGTCAATATTTAATAAGGCTTTTATCACATGAATTTTTTAAATCTAAACCTCAATTAAGTTGATAGAAAATGTTTCAACTGAGTAAAAAGATGACTGCATGTCATCAAGTTGTGAAGTCAACTTTTTAGCAATTTTATAGGGGATAAGGACGTTTGTTTTGGAGCAACCTCACGAATAAGCTTCCATAAGGTTCTTGGGATTATCCAGATTGCTTTCTATAACATTTTCATAGAAGTTTGATTTTGCCTGTCGAATCATGTCTAACTTTGTTTCGCTGAACTTTATACTGGTCCAAGCTACCACAGCGTTTAACAAATGTAACTGGTCCCGATGACGTATGTTCGCAATTATATCATCATCCATCCTTTCAGGTTGACTCACCTTTGTCACGCGATGTTCCTTTTTCGGAGCATTTCGTTAAGAACACTAACGAACAATTGTTGCCACGTAGACAGCGCCTCATCAACATCTTCAAACATTTCTATTACGAACCATGGGACAGTCCCTATTCCATCAATAAACAGTTTAGAATCGAAGTTCTTAAATGATCTATACTCCTGTTTAATGTGTTTGAACTTTGATCCGAAGGAATGTTTGCGAACAAAACAAACAGGGTAATGATCACGTAGTCCACATTAATGACATTTACAAGTCTAACATACTCAGGCTCGGAGACTTAGATATAATCAATAGGTGTCTCAGAGTCACCCGAGACGCGAGTTTGATTTGTATATAGAGCACCTCAATGTCTTGTTGTTCAAGGTCATTTCGTCGGGTGCAAGGTATATCAGGCTTTATATAAGTTGCTACAGAACCATGGACGGTCTGCACGTTCTGTTCAGTAACCTTGAATAGCAAGTTCCTCACTGGATAAAGTAGAAGATAACCTTGTTTATGGGACACACAGTACGTCTACTGGTTGATTTAGTAAGTGTATGGATAGTTCATCAGATTTATTGTATATACTACGTATGTTCCAAGAACAGAGTCGGAATCAAGCGGGTTAATTTAATAATGTAGTTTTCAAATCTTCAATATTCCCATTGTAGGAATGAATTAGTTTGTTCCCAGTATAAAATCTGTATTTTGGATATTAACAAAGTCCGATAGTATCGCTGGGGCCCCACCAAGGGTAAAAGCTCTACTCACATATCCGTCAAGGCTGATTGATCATTCACTCATCGCCAGTATAATCCCTAGTCTTACACGGGTAATAAACAATGTGTATTTACCTGTACATTGTCCACTACCGTAATTCCCCATACTGGATATTGCTCTACACATATTGAGCCTCGAGAACTATTAAGTCCAATTCTTGATCTGTACAGCATTAAATTACACATTCTTAATTGTTAATAAAGTTAAATTGATATAACTTATCAGGGTAACGTGAGCTCTTTATTACGCTGAACGAAATCCCATAAAAGCTAATATGAACGTATGTGCATGATGCTACTTAATAAGAAATCCTCTAATTTTGTATTTGGAGCTCCTAAAAGTAATTTTACAAATTATATAGGGCGCTATATACAAATGATGTAAATTGCTGTATGGCTACTAGTTCCTATCTCCAAAGCTGAAGATTTCTCAAGGAGCAAAGTAGACGAAAAGGCCCAAGGGAGGGAACTCCTATACAAATTCTGAGACTTTCGACTAGAATAACGGTCCTCATAAGATAACCGGAATTAATTTGATATGATTAATTCCCATTATCATATAGAAGACAAACACAAAGAAATGAAGTTAATGTAAATTTATTATTTTCTAGAAATTGGCTAGTATTGGCCATGGCTTCAACAGCTAGAATTAAAAGGAAACTGGGAACAGAAAATTCCAATAATAAAAGCTGTTTGGTATATTCAAAATCAAATTGAGAGAGACCGCATTCTGTTGTCCTAAGTGAAACCCTGCCAAATGACAACATGATGGGGAAAACGAATGTTGCCTCAGCCACAACAGAAAGCGAGCGAGAGCTGAAAAAATGTCTAGCAAGGATCTCCGCATTTTTCGTTAAATTAGCCCACAAAAATAGAGCCGTCAAAACACATTGCCAAACAAATTATTCAAACTGTAATATAAAAACAAAACTGAAAGGACTGATGTCGAAAGTTAAATAACACAGGGGCACAATCCCCGCTGGAAGCAACGGGACAAACCCGTCAAAAAGCCTTGCAAAAATAGCAAGACGAGGATCACCAACCCAACAAATCATGGGCGTAATATGGCGACCTCCAAAAACCAGCAGCCATCTTATAGTCCCATCAGGAGAGTAAACAAAATATAATGGGGACAACCCCATTCCAAAATATCCAGGGGACAACCCCATTCAAAATAATTCAAAGAAGATGGGAAATAAACCCCATACAAAAAGTATTCAAAGAAAGATAGGGAATAAACCCCCATTCGAAAATGGTAACGCGTGGACCAGACTAGACATCTTTTCTTTAAATTTTTAAGTAAACAGCCATTGGCCACACTCTCCGAATTGAGGGGACATGGTTTCGTTGGTGGACAAAACCACTTGGAGCCCCTGCTGTAAGCGGTACAAAAACAGACTGTTCCCCAGAGGGGACAAATGAACGTCATCAGAAAATAAACCAGGATTTTTATCCGTTATTTCAGGGTACCTGATATAGCCTCCACCCCTACTCACAACATAAGCACTAATCTGACTATTTATACGAACTGGGACCTTTCTCACAGCCTGGTGACACACCCCGCCCCTCCATTTAAGGCGTGGCAGAATGACAGACCCTATTAACCTTGTATTGGGTAAAAGTACTGAGATGTGCTCTAAAACATCAAGCATACGATGCCTCAACACACAAAAATTACACTGACCTACGTCATTCCCTCCACAGTGGATGACTAAAATATGTGGGGGATTATCAATGGGCAGCAAAAGTTTCAAATGATTCAGCAATTTTTTCCATCGTAAACCCCCTTTTGCATGCCACAAAATGTTAGCTTGTAGTCGTCCTAAGTCCATCTGGGACCTTTCCAGGGAATCTCTGGCATGACAAAAGGCCCGACTGATGATGGATGAACCAACGATCCAGAATGTCTTGCAGGGATCTGTAACTTAAGCTTAAAGTAAGCCATGTGTTTTCGAGAATCCCCTTCAAAACAACTTATTGGTTGGAATTCTAATATACAAACACAATGAAATGAAGTTAATGTAAATTTATTATTTTCTAGAAATTGGCTAGTATTGGCCATGGCTTCAACAGCTAGAATTAAAAGGAAACTGGGAACAGAAAATTCCAATAATAAAAGCTGGTTGGTATATTCAAAATCAAATTGAGAGAGACCACATTCTGTTGTCCTAAGTGAAACCCTGCCCTGCATTAGGTCTAGGTAGATGAAGCCATGACGAAGCGAGAACGGGTTGTTATAGTCTCCGACTGAAACATATAATCAGAAAAACAACAGCCGAAACTGGAAACCTAACTTGACAGGATCAAAAATAAATGTGATGGGATGGGAAGGGTGGAATTTGGAAAAGTAAACTGTAAATTATGAACAATCTAATCCTTTGCTTTAAATGTATGGCTACTAGTTCCTATCTCCAAAGCTGAAGATTTCTCAAGAAGCAAAGTAGACGAAAAGGTCTAAGGGAGGTAACTCCTATACAAATTCTGAGACTTTCGACTAGAATAACGGTCCTCATAAGATAACCGGAATTAATTTGATATGATTAATTCCCATTTTCGTATTACTCCCCTGTTATGCAGTGAATACACCCACTTCATATTTCTTGACGTAGCGTGGACCGTGTGAACTTGTTGATGTTTTGTGAAAAATGTGTCTCCAAATTTCAGCTGAAGCTCCACATTTGTACAAACCATTGAAAAAATGGATTAAATATTAATATTTATCCATGTTGTTTGAGCGATTAAAAAAAACGATTATTTGTGACTATTTATTATAGAAGAGATATATCTGACCTACATTTTGATAGTAGTACTTTGGTCATGTCATGAAAAGTCAGTTGATGCAATGACGGACGATGACATTATTTGGTTGAACGAATGAAAGGTCAATGTTTCAGTTATATGATAAAATGGATCTTGCATTCGTTTCCATGTCATATGAGGTTAATGAAACTCGTCAAAAGGAAAAACTTTGACTAGTTTCATAAATCTCATATTTTATGGAAACTCATGTAAGATCCCATATATGTTAATTATTAATATTGACTTAAACCAACCTATCCATCAGACATTGCGTGCTGTCGACCAGTATCAATACGCACGCTTCATTCAGGAATCCGTAAAAGAGAAGTCCACCCAATCCGGCCTATACATATATAACACAATTAAAATAAAGCTTTATTTACTATTGGAGACATTCGAACAATGTTAATAATGTCATCATGGTTTTATATTAACTATATTTTCATTAAACTGTTCACCCTACATCTTAAACTGATTTAGGTGAATCCATGTCAATATCGTAATGCGAATCTACATGAAATGTATCTACTAATCAATCTTACAAACACTGTCATAAAATTCAAATTTTAAAAACACATTTCATATGCAGTAACAGTTGCACGTGAATTACAATTGAATAGATATTGGCAGGTTAAGGCGGAAAATTGGAAGATATCTGTATTCAATAAATAGCCGAGTTGTTGAAATCAAAATGAGGACAACGAAACATGCACAAGCAGTTTTAAAGTATTTTCAGCTAAGGATATGTTTGAACCTGTTTATTATTTCTTACAAAAATTGGCAATATGTTATTCACAATAATGTTTTAATTTCTCTTATTGTTATTTCGATATTTATAATTTAAATTTCCTCCGAAAAAGCGTTTTAAAAGTACCTATTATTTACCCATAGTCCCATTAGCTTGACCATATAAGGCAATACCAGAAAGCCCATACTGATGTAGTACGGGATAAGGAGCATCACTCCTTGCACGTCACTACGAGTAGAAAAAGAAGATAAGTACATAATGCTTGATGCTGAAAGAATTGTACACACAGTAAAGCACATATAAAACATAAAATCATATGACCTAGTAATGTTTTAATAATTAAATGTCGTGTATGTATTATCTTATTTATAAGTACAATTGTAAACTGCAAATAGATATTTACATTTTGATATTACTAAACTTTTTTCCAAAAATTAAAAACTATTTATTTCAATACTTTTATCGACATTGAAAGTATTTGAAACAAATTAGGAGGACTGACATAATTTACCTTAAAGTTTCCTCTTTATCCGTTATGTCTAATTCTGTAAATGTATTTTCTAGCACCGGCTCGTTGTTGGATCTATTATGACTTTTTTGGAAATAAACAGAAGGATAATACGCATATTTATTTCACTCTTAAAAATTGTCATTTGATTACTTAATGTTAATTGCCATATTTATGTAAAGCTATAACAAATCCTCATATTCAATAATAAACCGGCCGTTTTTTTTATAATTGCTTAAACAATTATATGTAACCATGGTAGATGGCACTGTTAAGCTCTTTTAAGAACCAAATCCAATGTATGCACGCCTATATGTTCCAATATATTGAAGTTACTGGAGAGGTTTGATAAATTCAATGTTTCTCGCATTATTTTCTCCTTTTGAATACTTTATTAACAGACTGTCAACTTGAGCGATTATTTACGTGCGTGTATCGCCATTCACTATCTTGTTTGTAATTCACGGTCAACCATGTAATACTTTAACTCACCTATTGATAGATTGGTTTAGAAACAAATCTTTAATTAAAAAAAGTTTTCCGCATATGTTGCACAAAAATATTGGACAAGAATATGATATTACAACAATAATTTCTGAATGTAATTGCTATGTTAATACTCGCTATATATGGACAATATCATACCTGTCAGGGCGTTCTGAACATGTAGCACTATCTCCATGTCCCAATGCATGCTGTATGTGATCGTCATAACTTTGATAAGAAGCAGAACGTTTGTTACAGTGGTTTGAAGCCACCGACTCCGACTTGGTCAAAGCTCCTTTAGCATCTTTCTCTAATATCTGCGGTTCCATGTTTATGTTAAAAGTATCCGACAGCTTACTTAATGTGTCTCATCACCTTAGTATTAACGTTCCTTTAACAAAAATAACACAAACACGAGGCATATTTAGTTCATCCGCTTTCTAAACCTTTGATTATAATATGACCAAATGGGACAGCTTACTATTAACCTGTACGATAAGCGTGGCTTTTTGGTCTTAAGATCTTAAACTGTCTTTTTAAAGATATTATATTTCCCATAACGTACGGTGTTTACATGTCCCAATGATTCAAGGACTTGCTACACATATCACGCTTTTCCAGCACAGATGCTCACTACTGACGTACAAACCTGCAAAAATAGTTAGCGAACGATACAAATCGATGTTTTATGGTTGTCTTTCTCATTTCCTCTCATCGTCACGCACGTGTTCTATTATTTACCCGGTTTTACTATAATTTACAATACGGCATTTGAATGCCTGATACAGAAATGACCACACGAAAATACGACAAGTTTTGGAGAAGAGTATGAATCCTTACTTAGAATGTACTCCCCTTCCAAGAAATAACTCAGTTTCTCTCATTTCCCTGTGTGTAAGATAGAGCTGTCCAGGGTAAGAAAGGGGTGTAGGAAATTTCTATCTTACACCCTATTTCATGTGACCTGACGTCACAATGGCTCGATGATGACGTGACGTCACGAATTTGGAACTCTCCGATGCCGCATTGAGGAAAAAGCGACGTGATGAAATTAACAACCTTTTACGATTTGATTAATTTTTATGCGAAAACTCTGTAAAAAGCTCGGGGGGGGGGGGGGGGATTGATATTTTCAAAATGGTTACCAGTCCAATCGCATTTTCATGGTTTCTGAGCATGTTCTGGTAGTTGGAATGAGAGAAAAATACTCTTTCATTCCCAAGGGTTTAGGATAAGGAAATTTCACCCTCGGGTTTTACCAAATATGGAAACCCCTCGGGTGGAATTTCCCTATCCTACACACCTGAGCATGAAAGAGTTTTATAATCTTTTCATTTTAACTTTTTAAAGTATCATCTTTTAAATGGCACCTTTTCCATATTTTACCCTAATTTCATTGATTATTTGGTTTTAATATCATTGTTGTTTTATCATACTTACTCACAATTTCGAGCAATTTAATAAAAAAAAAAACCCATAACATCTCGAATTTCGACTTGAATACTGAGATAACTTCAGGTTTTTAAGATCCTACCTTGGAATTTTGCAATGTTAGCTTAGACAAGTTAATCGTTATGAACATGTTTCGCTGTTTCGTTCATTTTTGCAAATGCATGCACTCTAATGAAATAATTATGGTCAAAACGCTACCCATTTCCATTACATTCTGGTGTAGAAAAATGAAGGACTGGAACTTACCTTGGTCCACATAAGTCGCCTGGTCGGCCTCTCACTTTTAATGGGGATAATAATATTAGGAATCCTTGTCCTTAAATACAAATTATTGATGTAGTCATACAGTAAATTTAATTAACAAGTAAACCATAACAAATGAACCAACTAGAAATGTATCAATATATTTTCAACTAAAGCGCAAAGATGAAGCGAGGGCGGTATAACTACTGATACAGCTCACAGAGTACTACAATAGTAAATAAAGCATCTATTTTCTAAAAGCACTACATATGATATAGTTTTATGAAAAACATATTTATTTTGTTATTGATTTAAATACATACAAGTTTTGGATCTTAAGCACACGATATTTAAACTATACCATACGAAAAATACCTCGACAAAAAGGACAACATTAAAAATTCCATGATTAATGATGTGATGCTAGTACTATAAATCCAATGTTTGTACTACGTGTATTGTCAACATCCACGGCAAGGCTATGAGGAAGATAATGACACAAGACTTTACAAATAGAAGTGTGCCTTTGATTATTAAATATATCAAAGGGTAGACCAATTTCTCCTCTAAATCAAATCATCCTTTTTGCTACCGATTGTAATGATTGGTTTTTCAGTGTAATATATATAGAGAATAATGGTTTCTCGCTGATTAACATATATTTTAAGATGTGAAAGATGTCATTTCTATCAGGTTGATACATTCTGTAGGATGCGAAATTTTAACGGCAAAAATATAACCAATTAAAATTGTTTATGTTAAACGAAATTTATGACGGTATTTGATATTCGATTTTAAAGGAGTACTCTACTTGCATGAGTTAAGACAAGATATACATCTGTGTACATCTGTAATCTACGGAGGAGCATTATGGTCACGTTGAAAAATAAATCTGTTTTACGTTATACATGTACTAACTCGAAATTTCAAGATAATAACTCAAAATTTCGAGACACTTACTGGAGGTAGCAAGTCGAAATTTCTGGTTATGTAGTAACTCGAAATTTAAGATGATAACTCGAAATTTCGACAAACTTACTTACGAATTATTATCTGCAATTTCGAACTAATAAGTCGAAATTGCCAGTAAATAACACGAAGTGATTTTTTTACGTGGCCCTTATATTTTTTTTTAGTATTCAGATTCAGTAGTTACTTATTCCGAGTTCGGTGACTCATTGCTTATGCTGCATTTTCCCTCTCTCTTTCTCTCATTCTTTCCTCTACTTATGTCATATAACTTTTGGATAAATGTGTTAGCTATCTCTATAACTATCTCCTTGAGATGTAACCGGTGTATATGTTGTACCGTATATACCGTACTTGTTGCAGATTGCTATTTGTTTATCGTATGATTAACATTTGATAGTAGGTTGCTATTTTATTGACTATATGAATTAGCATTTGATAATAGATGGTTGTTCTATTCACTGTATAAATTGACACTTGATAGTAGAAATATGTTCTATTTATTGTATAAAGCAGTTATTGATAGTCAATGGCTGTTCAATTAAGTGTATAAATTAACTATTGATACTAGATGGCTGTTCTATATCCTGTTTAACTTAACTCTTGATAGATCATGGCTGTTGGTTGTGTATAATTTTAAACTTGATAGTGGATAGCTTTTCTATTTATTATATGAATTAACACTTTAGTGTAGATGGTTGTCCTATTTACTGTGTAACTTAACACTAGATAATAGAAGGCTGTTCTATTTACTGTGTAACTTAACACTAGATAAAAGAAGGCTGTTTTATTTACTGTGTAACTTAACACTAGATAATAGAAGGTTGTTCTATTTACTGTGTAACATAACACTAGATAATAGAAGGCTGTTCTATTTACTGTGTAACTTAACACTAGATAGTAGAAGGCTGTTCTATTTACTCTGTAACTTAACACTAGATAATAGAAGGCTGTTCTATTTTCTGTGTAACTTAACACTAGATAATAGAAGGCTGTTCTATTTAATTTATAAATAAATATTTGATTGTAGATGGTTGTTCTTTTTACTGTATACATTAACACTTGACAGTAGATAGTTGTCATATTTACTGTATAACGTAACACTTGACAGTAGATAGTTGTCAAATTTACTGTATAGATCAGCACCTATTATTATCTGCTTGAACATTTCTCGAAAAATCTCATTGGCCGGATCCAATACACGTGACCAGTCCTCAAAAACTCATGTAGACTGGTAATGCGGTGAATTTCGATTTCATAATATAGTCTATGTGAAAATTCCTTGCAACCTGTCCTAGCGCATGCGCAGTTAGACCGGAACGCTATCTGTTAGACAACCACAGAAGATGGCTGTTGACGAACGCTTCGCTTCCGTTGCATTAACACATAACCTTGATTTGTTTAATCTATTTGTTTAAAGCCTAAAATAAAACAGCTATGGGCTTTTTTTGCGGGTTGTAATGATGAGAAATGAACCTTAAAAAGTTATTTTAACCCGAGGACAAGCTGAGGTTAATACTACTTTTTCAGGTTCATATCACATCATTTTAACCACCACAAAGTTAATTATTAGTGTATTATAGTAGATGGCTGTTCTATATAATGTATAAAATAAATGTTGATAGTTGAAGGTTGTTCTATTTACTGTATACATTAATATTTGATAGTAGAACGCTATTTTATTTGCTGTTTAAATTAACATTTGATAGTAGATGGCTGTTCTATATATTGTATAAATTAACTGTTGCTAGTAGATGACTGTTCTATACACTGTATAAATTAAATATTGTTAGTAGATGACTGTTCTATATACTGCATAACTCAACGCTTGATAGAACTTTCCTGTTGTTTTTACTGTAATGATTTAAATTTGGTAGTAGATGTATTTTTTTTTTTTAATTATTATATAAATTAACACTCGATAGTAGATGGCTGTTCTATTTACTGTATAAATTAAGATATGATACTACACACGGATCTGCTTTTTACTGTAGGCAGGCATCCATGTAAACAGGATTTCGGTTGTCTTCGTTGCTTGTGACGACATTCGAGGATACAATAAAGTCGCGTAGTCTATAACTAAACATCGCTGTCGTGATAATACACATTTCATGTGAGACGATAACAGATGGGGTAATACACGTTTCGTGTTGTTCAGAACGTTATAAATGACGCAATCAGATTTGTTTTCAACTTAATCTATACAATTCCAATCTTGTTATAATATGTCTATATCAGATATAGTGTCCAGACTATGGACAAAACAAAATCAAGCAAACAACATAAATAACCAGCGCAATTAGGATGGATAGAAGATTTAGATTGTGACCCTTATTAAAGTTCAAGGATAACTATAATCTTTCACTAAAGATAAAATCATGCTAGTCAGAGAAAGCTGTTGAATAATGAAGAAAACTTTAACATATAAACACCGTATTTTATAGTCTTAAACTCTTTTCATTTTAACTTTTTAAAGTATTATCTTTTAAATGGCACCTTTTTTCATATTTTACCCTAATTTCATTGATTATTTGGTTTTGGTATCATTATTGTTTTATCATACTTACTCACAATTTCGAGCAATTAACTCAAAAATTACAACATAACATCTCGAATTTCGAAAATATTTCAGGTTTCTCACTAAGCATTTTGATTAACGTACTCCAAATATCGTCGTTTTTAACTTTGAATACTGAGATAACTTCAGGTTTTTAAGATCATACCTTTGAATTTTGCAATGTTAGCTTAGACAAGTTAATCTTTATGAGCATGTGTCGCTGTTTCGTTCATTATTGTAAATGCATGCACTCTAATGAAATGATTATGGTCAAAACGCTACCCATTTCCATTACATTCTGGTGTAGAAAAATGAAGGACTGGAACTTACCTTGGTCCACATAAGTCGCCTGGTCGGCCTCTCACTTTTAATGGGGATAATTATATTAGGAATCCTTGTCCTTAAATACAAAGTATTGATGTAGTCATACAGTAAAATTAATTAACAAGTAAACCATAACAAATGAACCAACTAGAAATATATCAATAACTTTTCAACTAAAGCGCAAAGATGAAGCGAGGGCGGTATAACTACTGATACAGCTCACAGAGTACTACAATAGTAAATAAAGCATCTATTTTCTAAAAGCACTACATATAATATAGTTTTATGAAAAACATATTTATTTTGTTATTGATTTAAATACATACAAGTTTTGGATCTTAAGTACACGATATATACACTATACCATACGAAAAATACCTCGACAAAAAGGATAACATTAAAAATTCCATGATTAATGATGTGATGCTAGTACGATAAAACCAATGTTTGTACTACGTGTATTGTCAACATCCACGGCAAGGCTATGAGGAAGATAATGACACAAGGCTATACAAATAGAAGTGTGCCTTTGATTATTAAATATATCAAAGGGTAGACCAAATTCTCATCTAAATTAAAACATCCTTTTTGCTACCGAATGTTATGATTGGTTACTTCAGTGAAACATATAGAGAATAATGGTTTCTCGCTGATTAACATTTATTTTAATATGTAATAGATGTCAGTTCTATCAGTTGATACATTATGTAGGATGCGGAATTTTACTGGCAAAAATATAACCAATTAAAGTTGTTTATGTTAATACGGAAGCGTCAAGTCAAGCTTAAAAATCTCCAAAGTTTGAGGTAAAATTAAATGAAATTCATGACGGTATTTGATATTCGATTTTAAAGGAGTACTCTACTTGCATGAGTTAAGACAAGATATCTGTGTACATCTGTAATCTACGGAGGAGCATTATGGTCACGTTGAAAAAATAAATCTGTTTTACGTTATACATGTACTAACTCGAAATTTTAAGATAATAACTCAAAATTTCGAGATACTTACTGGAGGTAGCAAGTCGAAGTTTCTAGTTATGTAGTAACTCGAAATTTAAGATCATAAGTCGAAATTTCGCTAACTTACTGGAAAAAATTTAAGATAATAACTCGATATTTCGACTAACTAACTTACGAATTATTATCTGCAATTTCGAACAAATAAGTCGAAATAGCCAGTAAGTAACACGAAATGATTTTTGTACGTGGCCCTTATAGTCTTTTTTAGTATTCAGTTTCAGTAGTAACTTATTCCGAGTTCGGGGACTCATTGCTTATGCTGCATTTTCCCTCTCTCTTTCTCTCATTCTTTCCTCTACTTATGTCATATAACTTTTGGATAAATGTGTTAGCTATCTATATAGATATCTCCTTGAGATGTAACTGGTGTATATGTTATACCGTATATACCGTACTTGTTGCAGATTGCTATTTGTTTATCGTATGATTAACATTTGATAGTAGGTTGCTATTTTATTGACTATATGAATTAGCATTTGATAATAGATGGTTGTTCTATTCACTGTATATAATGACACTTGATAGTAGAAATATGTTTTATTTACTGTATAAAGCAGTTATTGATAGTCAATGGCTGTTCAATTTAGTGTATAAATTAACTATTGATAATAGATGGCTGCTCTATATCCTGTTTAACTTCACTCTTGATATATCATGGCTGTTGGTTGTTCTGTATTAGTTTCAACTTGATAGTAGATAGCTTTTCTATTTATTATATGAATTAACACTTGATTGTAGATGGTTGTTATATTTACTGTGTTACTTAACACTAGATAATAAAAGGCTGTTCTATTTACTGTGTAACTTAACACTAGATAATAGAAGGTTGATCTATTTACTGTGTAACTTAACACTAGATAATAGAAGGCTGTTCTATTTACTGTGTAAATAAACACTAGATAATAGAAGGTTGTTACATTTGCTGTGTAACTTAACACTAGATCATAGAAGGTTGTTCTATTTACAGTGTAACTTAACACTAGATAATAGAAGGCTGTTCTATTTACTGTGTAACTTAACACTAGATAATAGAAGGCTGTTCTATTTACTGTATAACTCAACACTAGATAATAGAAGGCTGTTCTATTTACTGTGTAACTTAACACTAGATAATAGAAGGCTGTTCTATTTACTTTATAAATAAATATTTGATTGTAGATGGTTGTTCTTTTTACTGTATAAATTAACACTTGACAGTATATAGTTGTCATATTTACTGTATAGATCAACACCTATTTTTATCTGCTTGAACATTTCTCGAAAACTCTCATTGTCCGTATCCTATGCACATATCGGTAAATGTCGGTTTATTCACATGAGCGCACACATATATGTGTTGCAAGTTTATATTTGATAAATATAAGAATATTTTCCAGTAAGCATAATTAAGTTTAAAAAAAACATGTTTCCACCAGTATACATATATGTATATCCATATGCAAATAAATGTTGCAAGTATTTCAGAAATAAATACAAAACGCAAAAGCTTGTTTAAAGGCTAGTGTTACAAGTATTTGCTGAAAAAAATAGAAAGTAAAAATAACTGTTAAATGTAAAAAGCTTAATATACCTTTGTAGCTGGAACATATTTGATTAGTGTAAAAATGTGATTGTGTAGGGGCCCAACTTCATAAAAATTGGTATCCCTGCATGCTGGATAAAGGTGAAAATTGAAGGTATGTGTTTCTCAAGATATATACATGTACAGATGTGCATATGTACAGTAAGTTTCTATTTGGTAAATACATTGTAGACAATTATATACAGTATCAGGCCTCTGTCGTAGGTATGTAGTACAATGTGTAGATGAGTGATGGAGAAAAATCGTCTGACAGTGGCTTAACTTTTTTACTTTGCCGCATTTTTTTTCCCGGAACCTGTCCTTGTTTATATGTCATCCGGTCACACCAATAACTTCCGGTGATGAGAAAGATGTGAAGAAAGTATGTTATGTAGTAATGAATTTTAGTGTTTGTGTGTATGGTTGATAGTGCGTCACTTCGTGTTTTTGACTTTATATTAATGTATGTTTATATTTTTTCCCTGTACTTTACTGTCCTTATCCCTTGTTCGCCAATGCTACTTCTCTTCTACGGTACTGTCGAACATCTTATATATAGCATTAAAGTTTCATCTTCTTACTATCCCCTCATCTATCCTGTTGTGTCCAGAGTGTAATAGATTGGCAATAGGGCAGCTCTACTATATATTATTTTTAAATGTCAAATTTTTTAAATGGAAGGTATCAAAATTCTAACAGCAAATTGTCAGGGTCTGGGAGATAAAAACAAACGTAAAGATGTCTTTTCGTACTTTAGAAGCAAAACTTATAATATTTATTGTATATAGGATACACATTTTACTGCGGAGATGGAAAATAATATTAGAACAGAATGGGGATATACATGTCATTTCAGCTCATTTAGATAAAACTCTAGGGGGGTAGCAATCCAATTTAATAATAATTTCGAGGCAAAGGTGATAAGTGAAAAGAAGGATTTAGAGGGATTTTAGCTTTGGACTTGTTTATATCAGAAAAAAGACTTACTTTAATTACATTATATGGACCAAACTCAGACATATCTAGTTTTTACGATAAATTATATGATGCTATTAATGAATACAATAATGACCCTTATATTATATGTGGTGATTTTAATTTAGTTATAAACCCTGATCTAGATTATGACAATAATTATAGACATGTAAACAATCCTAAAGCAAGAGATAGAGTAATTAAGTTAATAAATGAATTTGGAATGATAGACATATATAGAGAGCAGCACCCAGATACCAAAAGATATACATGGAGAAGGTCAAACCCAATCAAACAGTCACGTATAGATTATTTTTTAGTTTCAGAAAATATGATATCTTGTATTGAAAAATCAACAATTGAGCCAGGCTATCGATCAGACCACTCAACACCAATTGTATTAATAGTTTTTAACGATTTTAAGAAAGGAAAATGCCTCTGGAAGTTCAATAAATCATTGCTTCATGATAGAAAATATCTTAATATTATTGATAAACCTATTTTAGACATTAAAATACATTATGCACTACCAGTTTACAACCTCGATTATTTGTCTGTCATTCCAAATGAAGATATTCAACTAACAATCAATGACCAACTTTTTTTTGAAACTCTTTTATTTGAAATTAGGGGAAAGACTATTTCTTATGCTTCATACAAGAAAAAAACCCAAAACAAACAGGAAAGCTATCTTAGAAACAGAATTAAAGAACTAGAAGCTCAAAAAAATGTAGACTTTAAAGAACTAGAAGAAAAACAAAGAATTAGAAGTAATAAAAATACATAGATAAAAAGGAGGTATTTTTAGATCTAAAGCTAAATGGATAGAAGAAGGCGAAAAACCATCTAAATATTTTTTAAACCTTGAAAAAAGAAATTTTGTTACTAAAATTATCCCAGTAATAGAAAAAGCAAATGGAGAACTGATTAGAGAATAGGGTGAAATATTAAATGAGGTACAACAATTTTATGAAAAATTATATTCTGCAGATAATGATCTTCATGAGGTTAATTGAGATAAGTTTTTAAATGGTAATAGTGTTCCAAAATTGAGTGGTCAAGAATCAGAAAGTTTAGAGTGAATTATTTCTTATAATGAAGCATCTTGTACATGTACACTTAAAAAGATGAAAAAAAAATAAAAGTCCGGGGTCTGACGGGTTTACTTCTGAATTTTTTAAATGCTTTTGGAAACAGTTAGGTCAGTATGTAGTTAAACTAATAAGATATGGATATAATAATAATGAACTTTCAATAACACAAAGACAGGGAATCATAACATGTTTACCAAAGGGAGATAAGCCGAGGCAATTTTTGAAAAACTGGAGACCTATTTCACTTCTAAATATAGTATACAAAATAGCATCAGGAACAATCGCAAATAGAGTAAAAACTGTTTTAACAAATGAATTAATACTGATCAGTCAGGTTTTATTTCAGGAAGATATAAAGGAGAAAACACTAGAATAATATATGATATCATGCAATATGCTGAAGAGAATGAAATACCTGGTATGCTACTTTTTTATTGATTTTGAGAAAGCTTTTGATTCTGTTAGTTGGGATTTTATTGATAAGGTACTTGATTTTTTTAATTTTGGAAATGATATAAGAAGTTGGATCAACATTTTTCACAAGTGTCCAAAGTCATCTATTAACCAAGCGGGGGATCTATCACCATTTTTTGAAATTAAACGTGGATGTCGTCAAGGTGACCCTATTGCCCCGTATTTATTTATTTTATGTGCAGAAGTACTAGGTATCAGAATTAGAAATAATAATAGTAGTAAAGGAATAAATATCGAAAATACACCAATATTACTATCTCAATATGCTGATGATACTTCAGTTATTCTTGACGGATCAAAAAACTCTTTAAGGGAAACATTAGGGGAATTAGACACATTTGCCAAAATTTCGGGATTGAAAATAAACACAACTAAAACTGAAATAATTTCGATAGGAAGCAAAAAATACTGGGAGGATACTTTTTTCCAGAGTGGAACTTGCATTGAGGGAACCATAAGTTTACTGTATTAGGGATTGATTTTCACATTGATTTACATAAAATACCAAAACTGAATTATGATAAAAAACAGGTAAAACTCAAGTTAATCTTAAAAAACTGAAATAGGAGAATACTTACTCCAATTGGGAGATTTCACATTATTAAGTCTTTGCTTATCTCACAATTTAATCATCTTTTTATATCATTACCAAATCCAGATGAACACTTCATTAAAAAACTAAATTCAGAACTGTATCATTTTCTTTGGGGTGGAAAAATTGACAAAGAAGGGATATTATCATAAAAGACTATGCAGAAGGGGGGCTAAAGATGATACACATTCATTCTTTCATTAAGGCATTAAAACTAACATGGATCAGGAGATTATTTTCTTAATCTAATAAATGGCAATGTATACTTAACAAAAATATTGATATAGATATTATGGCTAACTGTGGATCAGAATACTTATATACTTATATATACAGGAATTTATGGAGAAATATGACTTACAGTTGTGGGATCGCACAACGTTACACGATGTGCGGTGTGCACACGATGTGTGGACGGTGTGTGAACGGTGTGTGCACGATGGGCGAACGATAAAAAGCTGGACGATCATTGCTTGCGCACATATGTGCGTACGATGGACGGACGTTGTGCGATAACAATCGTGGTTGGTGTAAATAGAGGAATGCCTCAACAATATATATATAACGGTTTCATGTTTAACATATAAACTTGATGTTTACGTATGTTTCTATATTCTAGCAACATCTATAAACTTATCTTTCTGTCTATACATTCTTATATTTAGAAATTGTATTTTCTGTGTTTTTAAACAAACTTAATCGACACATGTAAAATTTCTACACAATCCTGTATACAGGTACATGTACCTGGACTGTAGTTTTGCCCCCGCCTGGGGCACTTACGTAACTCGTCGGGTAAGGCCCGGGTGTGAAAATCCAGGTGAAGGGGAGCTATAGGCAAATGAATGCAAATAACAAATACTATGCATTACGGTCAAACGGTATCGCATATCAACTCTGTGTGTCAGGCACTGGTCAGGTAAAACCCCGGACACTCATCAAATTGTTATTTACCTGTTCTGTTACCTTGGAGCCAAACCCATTCTTGACAGCCTAACGGTCGCTGTAATACTGTGTAACACGCATTGTGAAATTGTATAATCTTGACTATTGTGATGAGAAATTACAGATATATACACAGTGTACATTATCGCATACAAGCCTGCCGTATTTTTATCATTTCGTAATTTTGATCTACAAATGATACCAAATCGCACAGTTAGGCGGAGAGAAGTGCACAACGGGGCGAACGATTGCTAAATCGAACAATTGTGCGCACCATGTTTGGACGATATGCGGACGGTGTGTGAACGATGTATGCACGGTGTGCGCACGCTTTTGTTGGTGCGTTGTACGGTCCCACGACTGTAAGAACTAATTTCTTTTTACCTTTGAAGGAATAGTCAGAACTTTGATTTTTTATTAGACGCATTATTTATTCCATTTACTTTTAATAAGGAAACTTTCATTTTTGGCATGCATAATTATAAAAGTACTTACTATACAACTGATAACCTTATAATACTATTAATGAAACAGTATATCTATAGATCAAGATGCTTGCAACAAACTCTATCAATTCATGCTTTAAAAAATATTATTATAGATCACTACAGAATTCAAAAATATCTTTCTATAGGCAAAGGAGTGGATACTGCTTTAAAAATGGAAAATTCTTGAAAGAAATGGAATAATTTATTAGAAATCACTCTCAATCCCTGACAAACCCAAAAAAGGAGAGCATACATGTGTATATTTTACCTCTGTTAGTTAAATTTTTATTAAAAGAGAGAAATGCTACTCCCTGCCACTTTACTAAGAAATAAAATTATTATCATGTTTCAGGTTAAATAAATAGTAATAGTTGCACTAATTAATGGACATACATGGGCTCAACATCTTTACCACTTTGACCTCTTGTTGTCTTCTCAGTTATATTAATATAACAAAACTACAACAATAAAATATATTTATATTTTTATAAGAATCCGCTTGTAGTGGTGTTCACGGCTGTCACAGGTTCAGAGGTAAGGGCTGTTGACATGATCCTTGCGGGAATGTCGTAAACTTCTAATTGCAGATGAATCGTCTGAACTAAATTTGCTCGAAGTTCGACCGTCCTTAAAGCGGAAGACCCTGTGTTAGGATTGCTCAGGAAACCGCTGGATATGGTTGTTGCATCTGCTCTTTCGAATTGTTCCTTAAAATGAAGACTCGAGAACATTGATTGGTTGTCGTGTATATCAAAACCAAGGGGCCATTGCATAGGACCCATTTCAATACATTGTCCAAATAACAACAGCTTTGTTTCGACTTGTACACACCATTGTTAGGTATTGAACCAATTGTACAAGGCTTCTTTTTGACACATGAATCCAGATTATGCTTGTCACTTGTGATTGGAGGCCTAGTCACTTATCTAGTTGAACACTTTGCGCAGTGCTGCTTCGTTGGATGGGCAGCTTTAGCGGTGGTACATGTACATGTAGTGTGATGGTCTGGGAAGGTACTTATATTGGTAGCTATACCTGACAAGTTGTAGTGGCTGGGAATTTTAATTATAATTTTAAGAGTTATGGGTATTCTTGGAACCCCGCTGTTTTCTGGATAAACAGTTGGCATATTGAATACCTACGCGTGACCTAGGAAATTCGGCTTACCTTGATTTCCTCTAAAAACTTAATTAAAGAAGATGCGTTTTTTCTATATTTAGGTCACATCAATACATTTACACTGCAATATTAACATGGTATTAAGAACAAAACTACAACAAAAATAATAAATTCATAACTCGAAATTTCGACTTATTAACTCCTAATTTCGAGATAATAACTTGTTTCAACTAACTTAAATTGAAATTTCGAGTTATTATCTTGAACTTTCGGGTAAGTAAGTCAAAATTCCGAGCTATCATGAAATTGTGAGTTAGTTAGTCGAAGTTTTGAGAAACTATCATGAAATTTCGAGTTATTAAGTCGAAACGTCGAGTTATTAACACGAAAAATGAACTCTTTTTCTTTTCGTGGCCGTTTTTGTCCTTCGTACCTATGCAAGAATGTATCTTGTTTACATTAAAGAGTAGGGATTGGAGTAACAGCATTACTATTGAATTTGAAAACTAGAACGTGAAAATACTTTGTCCCTTATATCTGTTCTTTATATCTTCTTGTTCTGATATGAACAAATATCTTGAGTTTGTTTTTTTGACTGGTGACTGAAAAATGGCTGAAAGATAACGATAATCAACTTTCCTTAACAAATAGTATGCGTAGCCTAATCTCCATGATCATTGATTCATCCAGTATTTAAAAGATTACAAATAATACAAACTGAAACAAATTATGGAAGAAAAGACGGATTGACGTGATGTTTGACAAATTCTTTGGCCTGCACTGTCGTATGCACTGTCTGTACTTCTTCTGTAGTTATATATCTTATCAAATGGTAAACAATCGATACTTCTCGGGTACAAATGTTATAAAATGATTTAATAATCATCCACGAAACCTGTTGCGTTAAATCAATAATACAATGTTGTATTTATTTATTTCGTGTATATTCTATTTTGAGTAAACTTTGCACTTCATAGGATACATATTGTATCCTACCTGATCAGCAGGATACAGCAGGTAAGACTAGGCTCCAAATGCGGCGACTGGTTGGAAGTGCTGAAGGGACTCTTCTTTTTAACATTTTTAAAAATGACATGTTTTTATATGTAAAGTCATCAAAATTGTACAATTACGCCAATTACAACACTATAAGCGATACAAACAGAGACCCTTGAGTTTTAAAATCAAATCTAGAAAAAGATTGTGTACATTTAATGGAATGGTTTGAATCAAATCATATGAGGGCAAATCCTTAAAAAATTCAAGCTATATGCTTAGGAAGGAGATCTGTTGATATATATATATATATATTAATATTGGAAATGTAAACATTGAGCCAGAAGCTGTAGTTAAACTCCCCGGAGGACATTTTGACTCCATGTTAAATTTTGAATTTCCCGTCTCCAAACTATGTAAAAAAGCTCACGACAAGGTAGGAGTGTGATATACAACTGTTTATTACCTCAAATTTTAATTACTGCCCTTTAGTTTGGCATTTCACCAGTATGAAGAGTGTTAAGAAACTTGAAAAGCAACAAGAGCGTGCCCTTCGTTTTATTCACAATGAGTATGTGTCCCCTCTTACTGAACTTTTGATATTATCAAACGCAGGTTTTTTACATGTAAGAAGACTTAAGGATATGGGATGTGAAGTTTTTAAAATTTTGAACAAACTTTCCCCTGATAACATCTATGATCTTATAAAACTTAAGTCTTCGAATTATATTATATGACAGGAACATGCAGCAAAGATGCCTAGGGTTAAAACAGTTAAGTATGGACAGAAATCTTTCACATTTGAGGCTGCTAGGGTGTGGAACACTCTCCCAAATAGGTAGACAACCTTCCGGGGGTGGACCCATCTGTAGCTGTTCAATCTGTCGCACCTCTGCTGACTGACGTTTAACCATTTTAGTGCTAAAATTAGGTTTAACATTTTTAGGTAAATTGACTGTGATATGAATCGCTGGGATTCGTTTAATATTTCATGTATTGCATCAAATTATCTATTTATGGTACTGTAAGTTTTCTCTCTTAATCGTATTCTTTTTTATCATATGAAATTCTCTTTTTTTTTAATCCACACTATATCAGTGTATATCATGTCAATGTTTACCCTTTGCTATATTAGCATGACTTGTATAGATTACAGGTAATGTTTTAACATTCATTGTAGAAACACATCGTTCATAAACATGTGTCAAATCTGTTAATGATATATAAAAAAACATAATATAAATAAGTGTCAAGCCTTGTGATATTATTAACAAATTGTGCAATTAATTATCTAACTTGCATGTGACATTACCGTGTATTTTTCTGTAATGTAAAAATTGTCCTCCATGCTATTTATAATAACTCATTGCTACTAATACTATTACATTATGTTATTGTTATTATGTATACTTGTGTTTGTCGCAAATATAGTTCTCAAGAGCTTATGTTCCTTGTTGATATGTATGCGAATCTAAATAAAGCTTCTTGTTTATTGTATCTTGTACTCATTAGTCCTACATATGTATCAATATGACGTTATCATTTAACAAATGTGTAGAACTGGCCCTAGCCTTCCCCCCATTAACCTCCTAGTCTGTCTCACAACTGTTAGTAACGTTCGTGTGCGGTCGAACAAATGAAAGAACAACGAATGACAGTCCACCTGTTGCGTCAATTTAAGAGCTACGAAACAATGATGAAATAACTGAACGTACACAGTGAGACATGGAGTCATTATATACAACGTTATACACTTATATAATTATACTCAGTGCCATTCGATACTCAAGTAGCATGTTTGCTAGTTTATAGTGGAAACAGTTGTTTTAAATTCATTTGTGAAATGCTTTCTATATTATCAACACATTACATCTTCAGCACACACACAGGCATACACACATAGGGAGATATTAGTCAGGTGGTATAGGACAAATAGTTAGCGACTGATAAGGCAGCTCCTACGAATTCCTCAAAATTATATTGATTAACGTAAATACGAATTGTATTAACTGTATATATATGTACTGTAGAGCGCTTAAAAGTGGCTAGATAGGGCGCTATATGAATTATTGCATATTATTATCATCACTAATGAAAATAATAATAATAATAATAAGTCGAGGTTCCTTTATACCAATTCATCACAACCTAGATCGTAGGACGTCTCAAAGCGGGTCACAAATTATTATCCGTGGTTATAAGGCCTTTGCAACCAGCCAATCTATTTCACAACTCACTGTGGAGCATACATCCGGTGCTGGCATTTCGGCGTTCATAGCTACTTGTAGCATTCAACATTCCCAGCACTGCCAAACCACGTACTCATTTACAGCTAAGTAGACTAGAACAAGCGTAGTCAAGTATCATGTTTAAAGATACACACAGTTTCGTGACGTGACTCGAACCCGCGACCATTCAGTCACGAGTCCGGCGTCCTACCACTAGACTACCGTGCCTCCTTAAATAATATTCAAGTGTATTCTGAACGTAAATAGTAATAAACGTATATCATAATTATATTTGATCTAAAAAAGAATGTCGAAAACTGTATAAATCGGTAATGCCATGCCGATATATTGACCTGTAACGTGTACCTTGTTGTACCTGGTAACTTTCGGGGAAGGCAACACTTTTATTCTGTAACGTCAAAGGTTCAACAATTGTAACAGCCACAAAGTCAGGCGAGACCGCGAACAGTCATACAACATCAGATAGCGAATTAACAAGAGTTTGAGAAACCAGGGCATGCTGTAGACGGCATCCAGCCATATCATATTTGCCAAAACAATGAATTGAATGGAAACCCAAATGGCGACTCTCAAGAGGCTGACACAGACTGGTAGCATTGCAAGTTTCTGGATTCTTACTGATAGGTTTGCATTATAATCCAATTAGCGGGAAATTAAATAGCATTGTGCTCCGTGTTGTTGAACAATCATGTTTATTCTTTATGTTGATAAAAATATAAAGTTGCTTATTTTATTATATATGAAAAACTCCATGTTAAATTTTTAATTTCACGTCTTCGAACTATGTAAAAAAGCCTCACGACAAGATAGGAGTGTGATATACAACTGTTTTATTACCTCAAATTTTAATTACTGCCCTTTAGTTTGGCATTTCACCAGTATGAAGAGTGTTAAGAAACTTGAAAAGCAACAAGAGCGAGCCCTTCGTTTTATTCACAATGATTATGTCTCCTCTTTTACTGAACTTTTGATATTATCAAACGCAGGTTTTTTACATGTAAGAAGACTTAAGGATATGGGATGTGAAGTTTTTAAAATTTTGAACAAACTTTCCCCTGATTACATCTATGATCTTATAAAACTTAAGTCTT